>NW_007578034.1:499378-506061 GCF_000690725.1 Stegastes partitus
GTTGCATAGCAGCTGCTCTTTCCAGGTATACTTGATGATCTCTGCCACTGGGTGGAGGTGTTGTACAGTACCTTCCATAAAGTGGAAGATATGTAATGTAAATAAAATCCTAATTTCTACCTTGGACTTTGTGGTTAACTTTAAGAGACCTTTGGACCCATTACGAAGAAATCATTACTTCACATTGCTTTCAGCAGTCATCTTATGTCTTAGCGCTGGGACTAATTACATCCTAATGTGTGTTTTGATGACTCAGGACATGGAAACACCTGCAACATCTTCCCACACAATCTTCTAAAATACAGTTCTCCCCAGTGTTTTTAAATGTTCTGGCTGATTTTGTTGGCGTGCGTGGTGCTTTAAAAAAAAATAAAAAATTAAAAAGCTTAGACTTATCCTCCTGCAGCTGCTAATTCATAGAGAATCAACAGCAGAGGGTGAAACGGTTGAGTGAGAGATGCCAGTTTCTCCTCCCACACTGTTCTTGTAATGCAGCAGAACACGTTGGGTCTCGGTGAAAGGCCGAGGCCCTTTGTTTCTCTTGCCTTCGTAATGTTATGTGATACTGTTGTTAGTGCACCGTTAAATCTGCTAGTCTCCGTACCCACAGATGCTTCTGGGAAAAACAGGAATGTAGCTGCAGCAGGTGGACAACCTCCAAAATGCTTTTACATTGTAATGATTTCAGCAAAATACATTCGAGGCCAATGACATGAAAGAAGCTGGAGACTCTGTGGCTGCTTCACAATAACGGAGGAAGTCAGTTTTCTGATTTGCAAAGAAAGCAAATGATCGTTTTCTGGGGTTAATGTTTGATTTTAGGGTGTTAAGCTGTAACTGTTTCTTATTTAGACTACAAAATGTCACAAAGGTCGAGGTTTCATCCACATTTGTGCATCCAACAGTCCAAAAATCAAAATATATTTAACACACAATGGTAGAGAAGAAGCACACAAGAAGCTGGAAATAAATAATTTCTTTCATCTCTTGGACGACAGCGAATAACATCAAAAAAGGATTAGGATTAGTGGAGGTTTGGCATTTTAGCTTTATAAAATTAACAAAATGAGTGCCAATCAATTTTAGATGACTTTTCTATTATTTAAACTCTAGCAGCATTAATCAGTTAGAATTTATATCTACACCTATTAATACAACTATATATTGACAGCATTTATTTGCACGCAAGATGAAGCTTGACAGATATACGAGAAGCAATCTAGCCGTTTTTATCACCGAAAACCCAAAACAATCCCCTCCGTCATGCCCTCCAGCCCGACGCACAGCCGGGGAGGTCACATGATAAATAACACAAGCCTGGTTTATCCACCTGAATCCGCTACAGCTCAGAAATAAGCAAAGAGAAGCAAAACGAAGAGAAACAAGTCAGCGAGACATGACACACTGGGGGAGGGAGGGGTGGTTTGTAAAATGCCTTTACAACACTGGACAAGCACAACACACAAAGACACACAGTCCATATTAGGGGAAATGGTTTAATTTGGAGACAGAGGCAAAGAAACACACCACACATAAACAAACATTGACCAAAAAAGAACACAGAGTCTTTCGGCTACACACTCCGCTATGGGAAAAAACAGAAACCTCTACACAGGTAAAAAGCAAGGCTCAAACTAAACAGTTAACTTTTCAACTAAGACAATTATCCACACAAGTTGTCGAAATCCTGATGACCATTAAACTATGTGGACAGCACAAATACTAACATGAAACTTACCACGATTTAGAGGATCCCAAACCCCCTTCCCCTCCCTCCCCGAGTCTGAAACGGATTAGCGAAGTGAGGAACATGTAGAGATCCAAGTAAAATCCAAATCAGGCATCTTTTTAGAGGCAAAAGCAAAAAAAAAAAAAAAAAAAAAAAAAGAAAAAAAAAAAATTGCTTGACACCACCAAGAGGCCAAACTCAAGACCTGGTCAAGGCGAGGCCACATTGAGAGGCCAGACAATTTTTTTCCAATATNCGGTATATGCAGCGAGGGGTGCACAGACTTGTACTTATGGGAGACTCAACAACACATCCACAAGCTCATGGCTCAACAAAAGACAGCAGTTCATCTGCATCTGAAGGATAAGGGACACTGCTATGAGGACAGCAAGGTACACATTTTGAACAGAGAGGACAGATGGTTTGAGAGAGGAGTGAAGGAAGACATCTACAGTCGAAACCAGAAGTTTACATACACAATATAAAAAGACATAATCTTTTTTTCTCACTGTCTGACATTAATTGTAACTAAACTTTTCTGTTTTATGTCAGTTAAGATTACCACAATTATTTCTATTTGCTAAATACAAGAATTCTGAGAGAGAATTTTTGAAAGAGTTTTTATAATTACCTTCTTCAAAGTCAGAAGTTTACATATAATACATTTCCTTCGTGTTTGGTAGCATTGTCTTAAAACTGTATAACTTGGGTCAAACATGTTGGGTTTCCTTCCACAAGCTTCTCACAATAGTTTGATAGAACTCTGGCCCATTCCTCCAGACAGAACTGGTGTAACTGAGTCAGGTTTGTTGGCCACCTTGCTCCACACACCTGTTCAGCTTTGCCCACAAGGTTTCTACAGGATTGAGATCAGTTCTTTGTGATGGCCACTCCAAAACACTGACTTTGTTGTCCTTAAGCCTCTTTGTAACTAATCTGGTGGTATGCTTAGAGTCATTGTCCTTTTGGAAGACCCATGTACGCCAAAGCTTTAACTTCCTGGCTGATGTCTTGAGATGTTGCTTCAATATTTCCACATGATGTTCTTTCCTCATGATGCCATCTATTCTGTGAAGTGCACCAGTCCCTCCTGCAGCAAAACACCTCCACAACATGATGCTGCCACCCCCGTACTTCACAGTTGGGATGGTGTTCTCAGGCTTGCAAGCTTCCCCCTTTCCCCAACAAATGTAACGATGGTCATTGTGGTCAAACAGTTCAATTTTAAGTTCATCAAACCACAGGACATGTCTCCAGAAATGAAGGACTTTGTCCCTGTGTGCATTTGTAAACTGTAATCTGGCTTTTTATGTTGCCTTTGGAGTAATGCCTTCTTCCTCTCTGAGTATCCTTTCAGCCCATGTCGGTACAGGACTGGTTTCACTGTGGATAATGACACTCTCTGACCAGCTTCAGCAGCATCTTCACAAAGGTCTTTTGCTTCATCTCTGGGACACAGAACCTGTCTCCTTCCTGAGCAGTGTGATGACTGGGCATTCCCATGGTGTTTATACTTGCATATAATTGTTTGAACAGATGAACGTGGAATTGTATTGTACCCAAGGATGAAGCAGACTTGTGGAGGTCCATGATTCTCTTCCTGATATCTTGGCTGAGTTTTTTAGATTTTCCATGTTGTCACAAAAGGAAGCAGTGTGTTTGAGGTGTACCTTTAAATACATCCACAGGTGTGCCTCCAAATAACTCAAATGTTGTCATTTAACCTATCCAAAGCTTCCAAAGTCATGACATCATCATCTGGGCTTTCTCAAACAGTTTGAAGGCATAGTAATCTTAGTGTATGTAAACTTATGACTTTGAAAAAAGTAATTAAAAAATTCTCTCTCTCATTATTCTGGCATTTAGCAAATAGAAATAATTCTAGTAATCCTAACTGATCTAAAACAGTATAAGTTTAGTCTGACTTCATGTCAGACAGTGAGAAAAAAGGGTTGTATGTCTTTTTATACAGTGTATGTAAATGTCTGGTTTTGACCACAGCGATAAGGTCTCTCACCAGAAAGTTTCACCATCATTAACATTTTGAGTCACTCCTGACATTTCAGATTCATAACCTTTGTTATGTAATCTGACAGCTTCACTACCACAATAGCTAGTTTCACAACATCACTCACATGAGCTGGAGTGACTTTTACATNAAGAAAAAAAATTATCCAAACTGAAAAGGTCAAATGGTGATAATTGTGCATTTTGTGTCATAAATCCTGTGTGAGTGTCTAGTTTCACACACAAAAAAACCCCTGAGTTGACAACTCTTTCGCGCCACCAGGTACGCAGTTTTTTTAGGGAACCCTTCTTTGGGGGTGAAGTGGTTGTTATTTTACCAGGGTTGTCTCAACAAAGTGTCGCACAACAGGACAAAATACCACCCTGATAAAAAAAGTGTAAACTTTGTGCTGAAAAAATGGAATGTATTTGTAAACCAACACTATTGTGGTGGGTTTAGTAGTTTTAATGTGCTGTGCATCGTGTACGACTGAAACATGACGCTGGAAGTCACTTAAAAGAACAGTTAGGAAAAAAAAATTAATCTAAATAAAACAGATGTGTGTGTGTGTCTAAAAATGTGCAGAGACCCACAGGTTGTGTCCGAGTGATCTCTTCTTCAGGGGCTCCCACATTTGCAACCACAGAAAGTGTTTTGTGTCGCAGTGTGTGTGTGTGTGTGTCTATGTGTGTGTAAAGAAAAAGTAGGTAATATTACAGCAAAGAAAGTTGTGTAAATTCAAAAACACTGAGTTTGACACATGGGCACTTTAACAACAAAATAAAGTAGAACAAAAATACATTGTCTGGCATCTGTATGATTAACAGACAGTGTAAATTATCATCTTCCAACATGAGGCATCCAAACTAAACCAAAGTGAAACATCCATTAATTAAATTAGTAATGAGAAATTCACAGAAAGTCAACAAGACGTACCATGGAAGTTGAACACTTCTTTAAAGCAGGAAAAGAAATAAATTTGCCTCAAAATGCGACCCTTAAAAAAGAAAAAAAAAAAAAAGAAAGGACTTTTCTTAAACCACAACTCGAAATTACAATTAATGCTGAGGAAATTTTTGACTTAACATGTTTTAATTTACTAGTAGTGACCCTCAAATGGCCACGCTGATCAAACTGATTTTTAGTCCTCTTTAAAAATGTAATACACTGAAGACCCCCCCAACACAGATGACATTACAACATAATCTACAAAAAACCCAAAGTTTTGCCTGGGTTCTGTTAGTTAAACTTCTATAGATTCAATGGTATAAAATATAGGTAATCTAAGTGTGCATTTAAACCACAGATTGTCTATTTGTGAATCAGTTCTAAAAAAGTTGACTCATGTAGGTAGTCATTTCTCTCAACAGAGCAAATGTACCTTTTATTGTGCCATCAATAGTTCCAAAAGAAAAGAAAAAAAAAAAAAAGGTAAATACACTGGATATTTTTTTGCAAATGAAACGAAAATATATTTTTAAATAGCCTTGGTGTAAATCTTCACACTGCCCGCAAAATGTAGAGATCATTACAGAGCACTGAGAGGGATTTTACTGGTCAGACTTTCAAAAGTGTTGGAAAGTGGTCTGTAGCATGTTTTTTTTTCTTTTTTTTTTTAAGAAGCCAACATATTGCTAATGGCACCAAATAGCACAGCTGTGTGCCAATCCCTGTATTCAACTTTCAAGTGAACTTTACTGAGAGAGGTAAAAAGAAAGCAACATAAAAAAAANAGGATCCCAAACCCCCTTCCCCTCCCTCCCCGAGTCTGAAACGGATTAGCGAAGTGAGGAACATGTAGAGATCCAAGTAAAATCCAAATCAGGCAGGCAAAGATCTGAAAAAGCAAAAAAAAAAAAAAAAAAACAGAAAGAAAAAAAAAAAATTGCTTGACACCACCAAGAGGCCAAACTCAAGACCTGGTCAAGGCGAGGCCACATTGAGAGGCCAGACAATTTTTTTCCAATATAGATTATTTTTTTCCTTTAATTTCCAATATAAAAAGCTTCACTGGTACAAAATACATATGAACAACCAGTTGTAGAAATCGGACAGCCTGTGTATGTCTTTTTTTTTTTTCTTTTTTATCTTTTTCAAATCCCACCCAGTTTCAAAAAATTTGATATCGACTGAACAGAAAAAAAAAAAAAACTGTACTGTATGTATAATACAGATCACATCAAGATGCACTCACTTTGGCTTTCATCAAGACAAGACAAAACATCTATTAAATTATTGGTGGAACATGAACAAAGTCCTACCGATTATCAGACAAGAAAATAACACAGGAAAACTTTTTTTTTTTTTCTTCTCGCTTTTCTTTTGGATCAAGACAATATCTATAGAGATGCAAAGCTACCACACTGTCAAAAAATAGCACTTCAGAATATGAAAAACAACAGAAGAAACAAAGTGATTGTTAGAGCTTGATCGGGATTTGTGATGGAAGCCCCTGAAGTGAGTCGAGTTCCTGTTGGGACAGCTGTGGACTGTACATTGTGCTTCTTTTTTTTTTTTAATGTTTTCTTTTTTAAAATATATATATTCATTCACAGTAACACTTTACCATACACTTTATCGCCACAGACCTGCAATCGTTTTCAGTGTCGGACACACATTTCTAATCACTTGATGATGTTAACACGGCTCCCAAGTTGACTTCCCCCCTCCCCCCTCCCAGCTGTTTGTATCGCAAAGTGTTACAGTACACGTGTTCGCACTCACTAAGAAAGACGTTTAACCTTCAAATGTATAGGGAAGTTTATTGTTTATCTACAATTTTTTTTTCTTTTTCTTTTTTTAAACCAACTGTTCAAATTGAGTACATCACAACACATATTTACCAATAACTCAACACACAGAGTTTGGGGAGGAAAAAGGGGACATTAGCAGGTGACAAGAGCTTTCATGACACTGGCATAAATAGACAAAAAAAAGAAAGAAAAA
>NW_007578034.1:508351-533753 GCF_000690725.1 Stegastes partitus
AAAAAAAAAAACAACAGGTCTCTTAAACGAATTCAACGTAGGTAAGTTTTCACATTGATTTGCTTGACCTCTCTCCCACCTGTCACATTTCTATACAGAAAAAGCAAAGAAAAAAATGAATATACATGCAGAAAAATCAGGTTGAGCTAAGGTCAAGGTCAGTGGGTGGCCAGGTATTGGTCAGGCGAGCTTAGAGAGACATCACAGACAATGGTGGGATGATGAGGCCAGGAGTTTGGCTTGGCTTTCAACATCATGAAGACATGCTAGGCTAATGATGAGCAAACAGGCATGGAGATTTGTTCTAAAAAAGGAACAAAAACACGAAAGGAAGAGAGAGGAGAGAGGAGAGAGAGAGAGAGAGAAAGAAAGAGAGAACAAAGAGGAGAGAAGAGAAAGTTAGGGGCACAGCACAAGAATCGTTTAGCCATGAGGCACAAAAAACAACAAAAATAATGCCAGTCACCACATACAGTAAGGACAGAGGGGTAAACGCACCCCCCCTCCCGACACACAAAAACAATACACAGATTTAAGGAAGTGACACCACCAGGACATATGGCAGAGACTCCAACATGCACAAACTGTATACTTGGCACCCAAACAGATCCATCTAGAGCCAGTCCCTTGTGGGAGACTTGGAGGATGGATAGAATGACTGGAAGAGGTTGTTAATAGATATACAGAGAGGTAGCCTAGCTCAACATGGCTTAGATAATGAAGGAGGACAGACATAAAGAGGGGGGAGACAGAGGAGAGGTGAGGGGACTGAAGAATCTAGAGTGCAAAAGATTTTCACATTAACGATGATACAGATGAGACAGACTACACGAAAAAGCCAAACACAGGTTGAAGCTCTGGGCTCGGGGTCTGTGTGGCCTGGCTTCAGCCCTTCAGCACAACAACTGATCCTTAGTCAACCTGTCTAGCTTGACCTGAAGGCAATGAAATGGCATGGAAACACACCTGATGCTCTCCACTAAATACAGTGACACAAAATACCTCCAGCGAACACTGACTCCAGTGATAGTCATAAATAATCATATACATTAAAATATTTAATCAGACTCAAATTACATGATAAAACTGCAGGAATGAAATACAGCAAAATGTGGAAAGATCATTGCAACCATTTTTTTGTTTTTTTTTTAGGAATAGGGTGAGTCTCCCTCCTGTGGTGGGCTCCTTTCCCCCTGCCCCACTGAGTCTCTGCTGTGGTGACCTTGGCTGGAGGGTGAACTTACCCTAGCAGTGCTAGCATTAGAGCTGGGGAGGGGGGAAGGCCCCGGGGCTAGGATCAGTAGGGTTTGCTGTCGTTCTTAGAGCGCTTCAGCTGAACCTTCAGCCTCTTCATTCCGATCTGGAAACCGTTCATGGCCTGGATGGCAGCTTGTGCAGACACAGGATTGTCATAGCTGACGAACCCTGAGAACGAACAAACAAGTGGAGGCGCATGTTACATAGATTTAACAGCAACCCAACACCCTGTTCTGACACAAACACCTTCACACATGAACCCTCTGAGCTCTGAAACCTGTTGGCATGTTTCTTCAGTACTGTTAACACATGCTGGCAATTGGAAACAACGTTGTACATGTTGATTCAAGGATTTGTCAATTGCTGTGAAACGAACAATTTAATTGAAATTGAATTTAGTTTTTTCCTTTATTTATTGACATAAATGAACGGCATAACCGTGTCATGCAGCACAAAAGGCATCTTGGAGTTCTCTCTGCCTCTAGCAACAGTTGTACTGCTTCAACTGAGGTGTGGAGCGTTACACTACACAGAAAAATGAGCTCAGTGCGTAAAAATGTTGCAAGGAGCTGAATTTAAGATACTACTTCAGATTTGACTAAAGTCTCACCGCTATAAAAACCATTAACAAATGTATAAAATCAATTGACTGTTTTGAAAAGTTGGTCATGCCATTTATCAAGTAAAAAAGCAGTTTTTTTCTCACTGTTAAAAGCATTTTTTTCCAGATAAATGTGCTCCTTTTATATTCTCAAAAAAATAATAATAAAAAAATAAAGCTGTATAGAAAAGATAAAACCAAGTATTGTTGTGCAAATACAAAAACAAAAAGCATTTGTGATGACACAGGTCTTGTGTACCCAGTGCTGCAACACCTAATATAGACACATGCATGTGAAACAACGCTGCAGAGAAAAGAAACTAGTTCCTGGCTCTTTTTTGCACTGGATCAATATTAGCTCAGCTGTATTCAAAATGGAGGCTGGTAAAAATCCAGAAATGTACAAATGGCAATAAGGAAACCTAATATACTGCACGTCGTGAACTAGACTGGCATGGTATATTAATTACTATTAAGAGGCTTTTAGAAGCCAGCCGTGTCTAAACACTTACCAAAGCACTTGCTCAGATTGGTCTGTTTGTCAATGAAGACTTTGGCAGAGACCACATTTCCAAAAGGCATGAACATCTGCAGAAGATCCTGGTCCCCAAACTCTTGGGGCAGGTGGTAGATGAACAGGTTGGCGCCCTCTGGCCCTACTCCATTTGGGAAGAAAATCAGAAACTCAAGTTAGCTTTAAGTCTAGATGCACATACGTTTTTATCATCAACAGGGCAGTAGCAATTGGGAAACACTTGACGAAATGCGTTCTTGAAATTGCATCCATCACAAATGTAAAGATGTGATGCAAAAGTGTTGCTGCGTGCTGAGGATCTGCTAACCTTCCTTCTGGCTGCCAGCAATGCTCTGCTGCAGGAGAGACTGGCTGTAGAGGGAGGGCAGGGCGGAGGCGGTGTACTGCTGCATCCCTGAGTAGGCCTGGGTCAGAGCATCCATGGAGCTGGCTGCTGACCCGTTGGCCATGGAGGCTCCTAGGCCGCCATTCATGGCCCCCATACCTGTAATACAAAACAAACTGTTCTGACACACACGACTAGTGATGCACAATATTGAAATTTCTGGCCGATACCGATATTAAGATTTCGTATATCGCTGACAACTGAAGTCGATATTCAGTTTTTGTTCACATTGAAAAATTTGTGTAAGTAAGCACTACGAGAACGTGAAAACTATTCAAAAGAAGCCCATAGCACATCAGACCACATAGTCTTCTTTATTACGTTACAAAAGTTAAACATATTTAACGTTCAAGTCCAGGACCCTTTAAGTAAAAACATCTGTCAAATAGCAGCAATAGCAAATGTAGAGACGAAGGCGCTAATGTTAGACAATCATCAGTTTTTCACATCAGCTAAACTTGTTCATCGGACCGATATCGATATATTGAAAAAACTCTAATATCGGCCGATGCCGATGTGGTTGCAGATATATCGTGCATCCCTACTAATGACCCAAACATTTTACAACTTTATTTTAAGGTGCTAATTAAAAAAATAAATAAAATAAACTTTTACAAATAGCCCTTTAGTAAATTTTTTTTTTCTGCAAAGATTTCCCTTATTGTATTTATTTAATACTTAATAAAGTGGCCTTTGTGCATATGCTTAACACATTATTGACAGTTGAGCTTGCCAGTCAAGCAAACCAAAACACACAAACAGTAAGCTTTTAAAGCCTTTCTACTCTGGAGTGGTCACAGATGCTTAATGCAGCATTGAGGATAAGGTTCAGCTGCTACCAGTCAAGCAAATTTCTTCATAGATTTTATTCAGCTATTAGATAGGAGACACTCACCACTGACGCTGCTGGTGAGAGCGTTAAGGTTGTTGAGGCCCACAGAGGTCCCAGTGAGACCCTGCAGAGTGCCCAGAGATGCCAAGGTGTTCATGGCAGCACCGGCACTGGACCCTGCTGATGACCCTGCGGTTGAAAGACACAACAAAAAGAACATATGCTCAAACACCTCATACTGCTCTTCACGTCTGGCATCTTTGCCAGAAATGGTTATGGTTATGAGAGGATGACACAGTAGCAAGGGGACAGTTAAAAATCTGTCTCGTAATGATGCGAGGTCATTACCAAAACAGCCATATGCTAAACTCAGACAGATGGAGCCTATGTATATTTACACAGATTAAAGGGAAATGGGGGCACTCATAAAATTTTATATGTGGGTGATTAACTCCCATAAAATAAATGAGGAATGGCTGAGGGCCGTTAGGCAAATAGCAGATGAGGGAGGTTTGCACAAGAGGAGAAGAGCTGCAGAATGACTGACTGCGGACATATATAGCTCTATGGTGAGGAGTTTTATTTAGACTTTAGATTAAAATGTTATACATGAAGGTAAAAAAAAGATACCACACAAGCTGAACTGAGCAAATTACAACCAGACAAAGTCAAAACACATCCATAAATGTGTTGTCCAACTGGAACAAAATGACCAAGATACTGCCATAGGGCTTACATGGCACTGGGTGTTTAATACTGTAGACAGAGCACAAGCACATACTAAAAATTCAGCTCATGATGATGTTTAATTACCAGGACTGGCCAGAGCTCCCAGGGCTGCACTGTTTGTAGACAGGGCGTTGGTGGAAGTTGGGCTGCCAGAACTCTGGGCTGCAGCGGCAGCAGCAGCTAATGTGGCCAGGTTCTGCAGCTGAAGTGGATTCACACCTGCTGTGAGTATAAAGACACAGAAGTGATGATCAAAGAAATCACTGTCAATGTATACTAATTTTCTTGCCCGCAAATATCTTTCCATAAAGTCTTAGAGGGAATTAACTTCTCCAGAATGCAAAAGTAAGCATTCCATCTTTAATGCTTAACGTGAGATGTGCCATCAATTTGAAACAAACATTCACTCTGCCTCTTTTCAACTGAACAGCTGGGATTTGCAACATTTTTGCCATCAGTCTTGGTGTTTTACATTCACTCTCATTGGTCGAGTTATCATCCAGTGCATCATCAGAACATAATCTGTGATTGCCTTCATAAGTCTGTAATACTTTTGTCTTTTTGGTACAAAAAGGAATTCCAGTAAAACGTAAATTGTAGTTTCAAACTGCTTCGTGGGTTATTTAGCAGTATGTTGCATGTCGTTTGTTGCTTTACACATGAAATGCCTTTACTCATATTGCCTTTAAATTTTACAGTGATGTGCTGTTTGTCTTCAAGCAGCCTGCAATGACCTAGAATAGCAGCACTGATTATTAATGTGCCACTGATCTGAAGGAGTAATGTGATTTAAGGTACTTAAAACCAAGTGGGCGTAGAATCACAGGGTTGGTGACATGAAAAGTGTAGCTTGTTCATTTACACACCATGACAAGGTTGAACTCACCTCCTAGCCTCTGAATACCATTGAAACTGCCTTGGTTACTGGTAGATGTGGCCTGCTGGAGCAACTGTGGGGAACACAGAAAGAAAGGTTGAATTGAAAAATTGAATCAGGTACACACTAATTCACTTAGGCTTTAAAGGACATTGTCATTTTTTCCAACACAATAAGCTGGCATTTGTGTAATATTCCAAGTGTGTGGGAAGGTAACCAATTCATTTAAACCATTAGTCTTAGGTGCAGCAACAACTCTGGGGCAAGATTTACAATAAATTTCTGCATTTTGACAGTGTTTGTGAAGAAAATATTACCATGAAAAATCCTACATTTTCAGTTTTTGCCCATGCATGCAACTGTCTGTGTCTTGTTTCCTTGCCAGAAACACAAAACAGCTCTGCTGTTCGTGTCTAAGTCACATGTTCTTTGGCTCCAAATTAGAGAGGGCGCATGCGAGTCACATGACAGTGTCCTGTAGCCAGATCACAAACTGAGTGGGAAGATGTTTCTACTCTGAGCCAAGACAATCAGTTTATAGTTCAGGTCTTCCAAATTACACAACATTTTATTCATCTGCACTTTGCAATGTTTTTAATTATGTAAAATTGCAACAATTAGTCAAAAGAGCTGAGGCCTATAAGGCTGTCATTGTTGCCACTGTTTAACCAACAGCAAGAAAACAAAACATGACCACGTGAACATAATTCAGCAGAACACAGCATATCCCTAAAAAAAATAAGATTTTGCCTTTCTCATGTTTTTCTATTCTTTTTTAGTTTAAGCAGAGACTGCGTGGTCTTGTTCATAGATTAACCTAAAACACCTCACAATGTGAACAACCAGTTCACTACCACAAGATACAAACTCAAAAATGAAGATTAATTCTTTAAAACACCTTTCTGCTAACATCTACAAAAATGAGATTATTATAAACATCACATTTTTATTATGCATCTAATGTTCTGAACGATATGTATTCCTTTACATTGTCAGATAGTTTTGTTTCTTTAATAATAGGATTTTGTGTGCTCCATTTAGTCAACAGAAAGCTAAGTATAAACCCATTTTGAAAAGGCTAGAACAGTGCCATGTTTTAACACATGAGTATTAATGCAGCTTATGTGGGGTTGTGTATTAAAGTAACACTTACAGCCAGGTACTGCGGTGTGAGGGTCCCCAGCCCAGCAAGGTTTCCCCAGGTGGAGGCGCTGTTGAGCTGCTGAATTTGCTGCACTAGCTGCTGCTGCAGGCGCCGCTGCTCCTTATCTCTCTGTGTGTCGGCAAACTTCACCACCAAAGGTGAGGAACAGCCCTGAAGCAGTGAAGAGGTAAGGGACGTTAGACTGGTTCAAAAGCACACGGAAGAATCAACTGTTTATTTACCAATGCAAGGACACAGTCGTTGCAAGGAATTTTAAAAAGGAGGGGGGGATTCATCTATGCCTCTAGACAGTTGTATGCCTGTTGCATTCATATCAAAGCTAACACACAGAGGACATCTGCCATGCATAGCTGAGCCAGGCCACATTCCAAAAAGGGGCACAGGACAACGCTGCAGACGGTGAATCATTTTAGCACTCTGAAGAGCTGAACTGAGTCCACAGATAAGCAGACAACAGATGGACACAACATTTAAAAAACAGACATTCAAACAAGGATATGTCAGCAGACGTCAAGAAAAATGCATTACAATACACAGAATGTCGCAAACAGACAGTCACATATTGTTCAGACAGACGCATGGACGAGGCATGCGGTGCAAAAGTATTTTGAGAGTTGAGAGCCAGACAGGGACCAGGCTGGATAGGGAAAATGGCTTCTGCACCAGCAGCACCTCCCATGGCAGCTGAGGATTGGGGATGACATGATATGGGGGGGAAATAGGTGGCGCCACCACTGGGGCCCGCGTTTAATCTGGTAGGAGGAATGTTATGTTTGGTTGGACTCCTAATTAGACTTGGTCTGATGCTTCACTGGGGAGCCTCTGACCTGCTAGCTGTCAAATTACTGCTGCTCTACTTCCACAAAGACTCCATTGGCTATATGAGAACACAGACCCAGTTTTTGAAGAAATTTAATATGGTGGCTGCTCCACTCAAGGTAAATTTTATTATAACCTATATCTGATGTAGTGGGCTCTTCGCCATGTGGTGCATAACACAGAATGATAGCTGCTAACTAATGGCTAGCCTCTATGATATCATCAGAATCAATATATAAGGTGCATTTAGTTCTGTCCAAAATAAGAGATGTAATTCTTGTTGTGCCCTGTTAGCTCTGAATTCAGCCGCTGTGTTAGAACCAGTGTTTCAAGTTTAATTCAATTATTTTGCAGACGACAATGTAATTTTGTAATTAGCAAGAGTGGTTTTGGAAATGACTCATGCTCTGTGATGAATCGACGCCATCTGCTTGGACAGGTTCTTCATCTTTCCAACACAAGGGGGCAGCAAAATGTATGAGGGGGGGAAAGGGGGAAATGAGAAATAGGTGCTAAGGGGTACAGTACCTCCATAGTTTGAGAGTGATGCATGGTTTTGATTGCATTCTGTGCCATTGCCCTGGTAGCAAATGTGACAAACGCACAGCCTGTAGGGGGGGAACAATAGGAGAGGGGGGAGGAGGGAGGGAGGGACAAGAAGAAACAAAACAAGACAAAAGGTTTGGACAACTCGTTATGAACCCCCAAAAAAGACATTACAGTACAGAGAATGGCAACTCCCAAGCACACAGAACCACCCTCACTGGTTAGCACATGGAGAAAGAACACAACAAGGAGAACGGTAACACATGTCACATGAGCACAGTGATCAACGGATTAAATTGCCACCCAGAGAGGCTTGACTATGTGGTGTCATGGTGAGACAGTCAACGTGATTATATACACATAAAATGCACACATAAATACACATTGAAAGGCTTTGATCCGCAATAATATGTAAGGCCAGCAAACATCAAAGGCTAATAAAGCCCAATTGTAGTTACCATTGCGTTCCTTTGCTAGAGAAAGTGCAGAAATTCATGACCGACTGTTTCTGCTGTGGGGTTTAATCATATATACACATCAACGCTAGAGCCTCACGCTGCCTGCTATCTGAGGCTTTGTGCAGCAGAGAGCTATGTAGGAGATGCGACGACAGGCTAATTCCAGCCTTTGTAGAGTGTGATGAAGGAGGCGGTAAAGGAGGAGCTGAGCTGAGCCGAGCCGCCTGCCAGCTGAGCCTACGAACACCAGCAGCCAGCGGTTGCCAAGGCGACGGGCCATTGTGCCGGACAGCAAGTGCAGTGGCCCTTCACTGTGAGATGTGGAGGCTGAGTGTCACAGTGATGGGAGGATAGACCATGGGGATGGAAAGGGTGCCACTGGAGGTGAATAGCACTTGATTTGGGGGTGGAGGGGTTGAAATGAAGAAGTAGGGAGGGGCCTGCATAAATACTTGATGAGAATATGTACTCTGCTATGCTGAAGGTGGCGGTTGTGAGGCTTAGAACACTGCGTCTATGCTGAAAGCACACCTACCTCTGCTCTGACCATCTGGTCCTCGGAGAATTCGGCACTCTTCGATCTGTCCGAAAGACGAGAACATCATTCTGACCTCGTTCTCGCCGTATTTCTTTGAAACCATTCCGACAAAGAGTTTTCTGTCTTCTACCGCTGCAGAAGGATGAAAAGAGAACAGCTATTCAGTTAAACCCAAACAATTATGGAGCTATGAAAGCAGCAGTTACATCAGGCGCTAAATCTTGCACCTCTCCTTTTTTTTGTTCAAGCTCTCTCCTTGTCATGCTGCCACATTTTCTGCCTCTCACTCAAAGTGCCAGCCTCTTGTACAAATCTCTGCAACTTGCAGCTTTGTTTTCCTCAGCGTCTACTTCTCTAGACATATAAATATATCACCCATTTGTGCTACTCTCCAGATCCTCTCTGTACCTGCTCTACTCTTCTCCCTTTAGTGCCTTTTAAAGCCCTTAATCCTCCTAAACCATCACACTATAGAAATTGTGTATTGCTGCAAATTCTCTGAATTAAGCCCTTCTCAGGCCTTATTTTTGGAATTAAATAGACACACTTGTTTGCCCATGCTTTCTTTTAAAGTCTCTCACACCAGTTGTCCTGGCTAAATCTTTCACTTCAAAGTTTTTTTTTTCCTAAACAGACAGTTTCTGTATCTTCCTATACTTTGACAATCACCATACATTTCAAATAAAACCACTTACCACTTGTTTTCTCACTGTCAGCGGGTTTCATCTGGATAGGATGATGCATCTGGGGGGGAAAAGGAGGTATAGAAATGGTTAAAACAGCATCTGCCACCATTATAAACCATGAAGGTGCTTGGCCTCGTTATCTCTCATCACAGGGGTTTTATATAGTCACACTCATCCTCCAATCTTTAAGCATTTCTCCCTGTTTCTTGTTTCATCGCTCACTCCAAGACCATCATCCCTTACCACTGCGAGAGTCAGAAGGAAGTGTCTATGAGCTGCTGGAAGGGATCAAATTCTCCGGTATCCAATTTCACTTCTCACTGTAGTGTAGACTTGTGATTGAACTTATCAATTCTTCCTGTCAACATCCCTCATCTTCTTAAGATCGATTTTAGAGAGAGATGGTTGACAAGCAACCTACTTCAGTGGTAAGCTTTAGTTTTTGACGTAATACTCCCTTTACACCATTGAATCACATACACATAGAACAAGGTGTGGTAGATCGCAGCTGTGAAAAATCCCATTTCAGTCAGCATAACATCTCTGAACATGTCGCTCATTCTCAATCTTGTTATGTGAGAAAGAGGCAGAAGAACTGCTGTAGGATGTGTCATTTCATGCCATTTAATGAACACTTTTGTCCAAGGAGAGTCAGAGAACTTCAAATGAATTCATCTATCGCACATTTACATGCCATGTGACGTGAAAGAGAAGAAATAAATCTAGTCATGAGATGCCCGAGCAGATTGTACTTATGAAAAGTGGTGGGTTTGTTTTTGACAAGCACTAAAGAGAAGTAGACAGATGGCCTGCTCAGTATGGGGACTGGCTAGCGTCACTGACCAAGAAGAGGGAGGCACAGAAGGGAGAGAAAACAGAAACAGGGAAGCAAGCTTTTCCACTGTCACGCAAACCAAATTCAGTCACCTGCAGTCAATGCCAGTAACAGTAGGACCTGGGACTGGGATTTGAGAGCTGAGCTGTTAGACCACACTTTATTTGAAATGTCTGGCTGATTGATAGTCTTCCAGTGAAGAGAGCTAGGACATTATACTCAGCCCGCTAGACTCATTTATCAACTCGGTTCAATATTTACCTGTAACCTCACTGACAGTGACTGCTTTTCCAATAGACTGGGCTACTGATTTAATCGACAGCTGGAGTTGTTTGGTATAGATTTAATTGATTGGAAAGAGTAATTTAGAACGATGTACAGGCAATACAGAATTGTAGAGGTTTAACAAGCCATTGCACTTATTCCAGTTGGCTGCACTTTAATCTCACTAGATAAATCAGGTGAAGAATTAAGAGACCACACTCAGTCTCACCAAGCTTCATTGTTAAAAAGACTTCAACTTGCCTCCTTTTATACCTCTAACTTTGGGAAATAAAAATGTAGATGTGCATCAATGATTCATGAAGACAAGCATTAATAATTTGTTCCACTTTGTGGCGATCGGGTCCTGTGCCTCAGTGAATAACCTGCTGCCCGGTCAAGCGCACTTTACCTGATACCTGTATGTGTGTGCGTTGGGTCAGTTTATCAAGTCATTGTGTTGAGGTTCAGGGCAGTCCTCAGTGTGGTGTTAGTGATAGTGGGGGCTGAGATATTTCTCTGGCCAGACAGGCGTTCAGTGAACCGAGAGCTCATTATCGGCCAGAATACTGCTCACAGCCTGCACCGGGGATGTAGAGGGGCTCAAGCAGCTAAAAGCAGCCCATGCTGCGCTTACTCACCCCACTTAAGGTCTTTATGTTGTGCAGTGCATTCTGGGCCTCCAGTGCAGCTTTTCTTGTATAAAAAGTTACAAAACAGCATCCTGCAGAATGAAAAACAGGGACAAACAATGGGAGGGGGGAATGAGACAAAAACCAGCATTAAAACACAGCGCATAGAAACAGTAAATGTAAAACCATGACTTTTGCAGAACAACAATGATGGTAAATGGGCTGAAGTATGTTCTCCATATATCACATGTTAGAAACATGTGACAGGATATTCTTAGCACCGACAGTTAGATGCTGCACAAAGACCATGTAGGAGCTTGCAGCGAGGACACAGGAATAATGAGATTGTTGAGGGCTGTGACATGGCCACAGAGATGACCACAGGGTGAGATAGCTGTCAGGAGGGACTGATGCACAGTCAGCAGGTCTGCACAGCCTGGGCAAGCCAGGGCACAGGACCAACACATTAGACAGAGTAGTGCTGCATTACATAAGACTCTAATCCCAAACATACATGCATATATACATACAGGAGGCATGAAAACGACACAAAGAGACAAGAGGGAGCAGGAGTGAGAGCAAAGGAAGAGGAACCATGGGAGGAGAGAGATGGTGGGGGAGGGGGATGAAGAAAAGAAGAGCAGGGAGGAAAAAAAAGCCTCTCATCCTTCCGTCCCAGCAGACCGCCAGTGGCGTTCCAGCCTGTCAGTTTCACTGGGTTGGGGAAGTGGAGCACTGCAGCGTCTCTGACCTACATAGTGTGTATTATGCTGTTACTGGAGCTCCCAGGCCGCGGGGAGGGCTGTTGAACTCTAATATGCATCAAGCTGCACTCTTCTCTCTCACAACCAGCTGAGCTCTCTCTTTCTCTGCTGCTTAGCCCGGTCTCTGATTTACTGGAGCTAAATAAACCATCCAGAGAGGCGTGATAGTCATCAGATGATTTTTTCATGACCTGCAGTAGACGTGACCTAAAAAACTACTGCAAATCTGATGGCTCCTCAATAGATCAGTGGCAAAGTAAACAACCAAAATGGAAGGGGGATTACTGCAATTTCAACAAACAAATCAAACAAAAGGCAAGACTGATGACATAAGAACGGGGTGCAGGGTGTATTGTGTGCCATGCAAATAAACAAAAGCCACATATCATCAGGCTATCGAGGTTTTATAAAACTGCAGCAACTGCTCCCAGTAGCAGTATGGCTACTGGGAAAGGAGGAAAACAGTCAAAGTGTTGGGTGTCGCTGAAACAAATTCAACTCACACAGGCTGAGTGAGCCAAAGACTGCTGTGATCAGGCCCGATTATCTATTAGAATACATTAACATTGCATTAACATGTCAATAGGCCATCACAGCTGACACTCCACATAGAGCAAGGGAGGGGCTCTGTTAAAAAAGGGGGCTTTGAACTCTTCAGCCTTCCAAATGAACTGCACAGTGCTGGGTGTATATTTATACACACACACTCACGCACACGCACACACACACAGCATAATAAGCACCCTGGGGAATTTCTGGTACACCTCTGAAGATACTCAGGATTATTTGGTGATGTTACATGTGTTCGTATTTGTTAAAAAGCCTGATCATGTGAACACAAGTACTGTTTTGGTGAGAGGGAGTGCTGCATTTTAGTCTTGACACACTAAAGAATACATATGACCAAATAGTTAATAAATCTAAATCACAAACTGAGCTTGTATTTTTCCAAACAGAATAACTACAAGGGCAAGGTAAATTACACTGCTTACTAATACTGGTTAAAAACAATTATTGTACAGGACAATAAACTGAGTCATTTATTCTCTGTAAATTGCTGCTGTGCAACTGATGTTTGAGTCGATGCTTGAAAAGGAGACAGAAATGAATACTTGATGCCCTAGAAAGGCAAGATTTCTTTCTCCTAAATAGGATAATTGTTGCCATGGCATCGTTAGCCTGTCTTTTGCTTGTTAAAGGCAAAAAATAACGATAAATTGTGTCAAATGGGTAAAAATCACTTATTCATCAAGCAAAACAGCCAGTCAGGCAGCACTCTCACGAAGACGGTCTTGTGTAACGATTCACTAACGATTTCACAGACTCAATCAGTGGAACAGCAGCTGATAACAGGCGAGTAGCACCAATGCTGCTAGACACACTTTAAAACCTACAAGCAATGGTTGACCAGAGACTTTCAATAATGGCCAAACACCTCAAGAGAGCTACATCGGCTTGGGGTGTCAGGTCTGTGAGACGACTGGTAGCACAAAAAAGGTTCCATTTAGACATAAGTCCAGCATCAAACATAGTCCCACTACATTAAAACCCAGGAGTGGATTAGTGCCTTTAGCCATTGTGAGTCATCCACCCATCAAGGGAATTGAAATTTGAATGACCCAGGATAGTTACATCAGGGAGACTGACGTTACTTTATTCACCTGCAGTTAGTTACGGGAGACTGAGCACTTCCAGTGGCACTTTGCAGCTCTCTGCAGACAGCAGGCTTCCACTTCACCGTCTCCTCTAATTGCAGCCTAAACTGAATCGCTCAACTCGAGCACCATTTCTAAGGTGAGCGCATCGATGGATGTCTTAATGGAAAATTGCAGTTGAGTAACACTTCCTTCATACAATGTTGCTTTTAACCCAGCATGGCAAAGTAAAGAGAAAAAAAGACATTTTTATAATACAGGGTTATGAAAAAGGTGTTAACCCTGAAACAAAAGACCACTGAATCATCTCATCTGTAAGCACAAACACAGCTGCACTGCGTGTGCAGACAAGCAATGCTGTGCATTGCCTAAGGGGACTGTGCTGAAATGTGATGTAGATGATGTGGCAATAAGAGGGTTTTGTGTATTGTGCTTGACCACTATAACTTAAGCAAATACAGGTACAAACCAGCGGCCATATTAAAAGCTCCTCTAAGCTTGTGGCCACTTTGGAAGGAAACCTACTGATCTGTGCCAATCTTTTGTGGCTAGAACTATTAATTTGTTTAAATGTGCAATAATGAATTTATGTTTTAAATGAAGCAATAATTAATTAATGAAATAAATCATTGACTCTGTACAAAACTGTACAACGTAATAATTTATTAAGTGTAAAATCGGTGTATTTTTTATTAATTGGCTAACTAATCATCTATATTTAAACCCTAATGTTCCTGGACTGCTGTAGGATGACAGAAGAAATTTGGCAAAACGTGGTTTCGTGCCCTGATCGTACCTTTGCTTTGAGGAGGATTTTGGGTGCGATCACGGAGGATGTTGATCTGGTGCACAGCTCCAAAGGGCTCAAAAAGCTCTTTTAGTTCTGTTTCTGACCAGGAGCGTGGGATCTGTCCCACAAACATCTTGATGGAGTCTGGGTCCGGCTGGTCCAAATGCTCCAACGACCCGTTCATCTTGCTGCCGTTGCTAAGAGAAACAAGAAGAAAATCTGTAATTAGTAAACTATGGTCTAACAAACTGAATTTCTTAAGTTCTGATGTGTGATTGTTTGCACGTCAAGTTCACTGGACGTGGACCAACATCCTCAATAAGGGTTAGAATTCTGGCACTTGGGGTGTTCCAACACTTTTGCTGGCAAACGTTTGGTTCCATGTGGAGCTTCAGAAAACCACAACTAATATGCTAAAATTTAATACTTGTTTGTTTAGAATAACTTTCACAAAGTAGCAGGGCTGCTACAGTTTTTTTAAAGCTTACAGAGAAGTGTTTCATCTCATGCGTGTGTTGGTGCATACATTTTCTCCAAGCTGATAATAAAATCTAATGCAAACCTTGAGTCACACAGGAAGCCTTGAGTTTTTATTTCATTTCATCCATTTTAGATAATGGGCACAATACTGCTGGAATGGCTAATTCAGCCAGATCAGCCAGGAAAAAAAATAAATAAAAGTATGTTAAGTGACATAGGTCTATCAGAGGGTAAAAAATCCACAGTGTGTTATTGAGTTCATTTAATTTAGTTCACACAGAAAAACAGACAAAACCAGTTCTACCCCAAGGCAGAAGTCAGGGTTATTTGGTAGTAAACACAACAGCATTGTACAGGTTGCAAAAAGGGATGCACAAATGCTCTTGGATAATTCACTTTTTGCTTAGAAAGTACCTACTAAAACACATGGATTTGCTTTACAAAAAATCATGTCCTCATAATTCACATTTCTGAAATATCTGGTTAGGTTTTTTTAAACAGTCATCTTTTAACGCACAAATACTGTTAACCACACGCTTCCACAAATCAGATTGTTTATGTCTCAGTGTCAAATTTGATGCCAGGAACATACTGTTGCAAATTGTTTGAATGAAAACCAGTTTCATAGTCCTTCTAAATCAGCTGGGTAGTGAACACTAAACCAAGAAACAATACTTTGGATTTTAGCAGTATATCTTTAAGTAACAAGAATGGCATTTTAATAACTACAGAAGACAATTAATAAATAAAGATAAATTCAGCTCCATATGATCCTTTTGAAAATCTAATCTTGTCAATATTTGATGTCCATTTTTATTGATTATTTTGATTATTCAGTGAGGTTTTCAAAAGACTCAATGGTATGATATGTGTGAATCCAATAACCAAAATATACTGAGATCAAGCTACATTGAGTATTACTAGATGGGCTACAATAATCTGTTTTACATTAGCAGAAAAATTCAATATGTTTTAATAGCGTTATATCCATTTCAGAATTCCTACCAAATGAAATTGTTTAGCAGCGTGACATTTGAACATGTATACATATATATTGTTTACAATAATAGACAAACAACTCTGAATTGCAGACAACATTCAGGGCGGTCTGGGGTAGTACAGTAATGGTGGAGATGAGTGCAATGCTAAATCGTGCCAGTTTCCTTTGAGCAAGCCTTAGGGACAGAGAATCAATACCCACCAGTGTACCTACGACTACAGCACCTTTGTCTCACTTACACACAAAATCAACCGCACAAACATTTCCTGACAGGGGCAGAGGCGCTGGAAACTAGGAATGAGGCTGGAGCAACAGCTATTCATGTGTGTTGAAGCAGAGAAATCATGTTAAATGTAAAACAACACTATCAATACACACAGTAATATATACTACAGAGGATGAAGAAGGCCCAAGGAACACGAGTACAACCAAAAAATTGGAGACGATGGTATGGAGACACACACGGACCCAAAATTCTTTTTAAAAAACATTATAAAAGAAAGAAACAAAATAAATATAAATATATAAATGAAAAACAATTTTACACACAGACCTTTGGACACGAGCCATCCATCTCTTACAAATTGAGCCCAGCCGTTCTGCAGAAACACCAAACTCCTTGAGGGACTTGAATGACATGCTAACAAATCACACTTCAGTTCTCGTTCTTCTGAAATCCAACTCCACACCTCGCTACGAACTGTTTTTTTCCCCTCTGGAGGCTTTCAATACATTCGAATGATGACATATAAACAGAAAAAGAGCTGTAGTGAAACAAAAGCCTCTCTCCTCCAAAAAGGGGTGAGTGCCCCCTCCCACCAGCTTGTAACAGCTACACAAAAACAGCACTGCGGAGCTCTAAACCTCCAAGATTCGCTGGTTAGCAGGCAGAGATTTTGCGGTGCATCTCCTCCTCAGGCGCTTTGGCGATGGTACAGAGAGTAACCTACAGCTTCTTCACCACAGCAGGGGAACAATCACATATTGTTCCCCCATGCTGGAGAACACTATTCACCGTTCCTCTGCAGCACAATGGGCCAAGTCAGAGAGATGCTTTGGAACACATCGAAGGCTACGTCTGCTAAGGCCACAGCGCTGGTGTGTGACACCATTTATCCAGTTTTGCCAATGGCACTCTGACGCCATTTTGCTGAGGGCCCTTTGATCAGATCTCACTGTAGAAAGCGCAAACCTCACTTGAAAAACTGGATTTGTGTCAGAGCATTCAAAAACATGAAGACTCCCTTTGACAGTGTCTCCTTTACATTCATTTAACTCCCGAAGCCTCTGCAGCTGCTCATAATCTCATCAGTTTAAGAGACTGGTTAAGATCCAACCGACTGCCATAACACATACTATCCTCCATCATATTTTGAATATATATATACTATATTTACGCTGTTGTATCACATAATAAACTGCCACACATTCAGTAAAAAAAAAAAAAAAACACTGAGTGAAACTGTGTGCCTTAAGATGGCTCTATATAATAGAGCAATATTAAATGGTGGATAAGTGCACGGACAGCAAAGCACTGCCGCACTAAAACGTGAATTGACCACTGCAGATGAAATGGAAGAAAAAAAGAGGAACAGGCAGTTTTGTTTTGTTTTTTTTAAATGCTAGAAACTATATCAGCTTTTGGAGCATTTCAAGTTGAAAAACACAGACTGCTGAGAACGAAATACTTTGCCAATTTGGGAAATAATTAACTATAGTTGTGCATGCTAGCTTCACACAACAATGGTGAGTGCTGTCTACAAGAATCGGTTGTACATCAGTTTTAAATGGCCTCTGCTGATGAAAAATATTATCTTTCAATACTGCCAAGCTGTTCAAGTTCCATATTATGTCAATGCAGCACTGTTATGCCAACATCAAGATGCAGGCATACACATTACACAACAGTTTTCACAGTGTTTCTTCAGTAGAAATGCGTTTTTAACGACACAATTTACTGTGACTTCAGTGAGGCCAGAGAAACACATCACTGTCAGTGCTTTTAAAATGCTTTTTTTTCTTTAAAAACATAAAAATTGAGCGTCACAACTTGAGTGTTTCAATCACACTTATTGTATTGCAGGTAACACCTGAAATCTCAAGATCCTTGTATCTGAAAAGCATATTTAACCAGTGCAACCTGTAAAAGGTAAATGAGAACTTGTTTTTATTATTTGAGTGAACCATCAGTTTGGATTTATTAAACCTAAAGGCTGAATTACAGGTATAGCTTTTTGTTAGAATTATTTGTTTGATACAGCTGATTAACAGCAAACGCCATTATCTGTTGAACCATCATATCTACATACACTGCTTTGTCATTCACTGATATCGTTCACCCACGCTCTTGATTAAACATCATATAAAAGCACAGACGCACATAAAATGTTGCCACATTATTGATAAAGGTCAAGACACAAAAACACTATAATTGATTTTGTCAATACTGCCCAGCTCTGCTCTCTACACCACCTGCCAGAGTGCTCCCAGACAGAAGTGACAAAGTCTTTTGCTGAGCTTCCACAAACAGCCCTGCGATGTGGCAGCTCATCGCACTTCAAGACGCCCTGCAGCAGCTGACGAGTCATCCAAAGCCAGAGCCATGACAGTTGCATGCTTACTGCTGCACCACCCATAAAAACAGGTGATTTATCTCGACCATGTGTCTGTCCTGTTGGTGAGCTCTGACCGCGCAAGTATGCCAGCGACACCTCTGCTGTGCCCATAATAGAAAGCAAGCCAATTTGCCTGGTTATGCACATGATTCTGAAAGCTCAGCGTTGTGTGTTTGGACATTACTCATCCCTAAACCACCGGGGGTCACAGCAACAACACATGTCACATGATATTGTACAGTTTTTCACCACTGCTGATGGAAAGCAATCTCACTGCTCTCTATTGTTGGCGGTTAAAAAAAATAAATAAATTTACCAGCTACAAATAAAATGTTATAATTCCTAGTTACTCATTAATGTTATATGTTGCTTTGAATGCCAACTAAACTTGACAACATTGCGTTAATTAAAATATTGATCAAATAAGTCTTGTTAGGGTCACGTTACAAATAATTATGAGTCGCTTCCTGTTTGGAGTAATATAGATAAAACTTGGTCCTTTGCCTTGGGCTGCTTTGGCAGTGCACACTGTAATGCTTTATTGGGGATAAATAAAAAAAAAAGTCAAGGTTCACATGAACACACATAATGCTTGAGAGAAAAGGGGGCGGGGGGGAAATCAGTCAACTGAAACAGCTGTTTGCTAGTAATACCCTCAAAAAATCATGAGTTGTTTTTTCTTTCAGGAAACCAATGGCCTTATAAGCTGATTCAACGAGACACAGAATGCCTTTAATGCCTTGGTAATATCTCTGACAGCTGTCAAGTAGAACATAAAGGCTCTCTCTTCTAGCTCTATCTATTTTCTCTACTACGACAAAAAGACGCAGAATATTCTTTGACAAGTTGAATAAGGTTTCACAAGCTTGGAATAAAAATATCTTCATGACAAGCTTGAAGTTGCAACTTAAAAGCTGGCCCCATACAGAAAACAGAAGCAGGATTTAAAGGAGGACTGCTGTAGGGCCTTTGAGCCAGAATCTCTTTGACACAGGGTTTGACAAAATAAATGACCAAAAAGAATAGATGTCGCTTCAGGCCAGAAAGCAGAAACAGGACTGTTTGTTATTCGATCTCCATACCAAGTGGTCGACCTAATCAGCACATTGTGGTTCTGATGAGAAATTATTAAGATATTTTCCTTCAGGCATTAACTCCAATTCAGCTCAAAATGGCCTGATTTCATTGTTGCATTTCCCCTGATGAAGACAGACATGTTCAATCAGCCTCTGAATGGGCTGCGTGTTAACAGACGGCCGGCATCTGATGACAAGGCCCGCCCCATTAGCTACATAATCACACCAAGTGTCCCTGGCGGTTATGGATGACGTTGCGAAAGAAAAGCTTGTGCAAACGACGACTCAAACATCCAACTAAATAAACTCTGCTCACACCTGTGTCAGAGTCAGATTGAGCATGAATTTAAATCTTCAGGTGGAGCTTGGCATCACCAATGCATCTCAAATGAAGAGACAAACCGTTGACTAAAAGCAGCAATTGCACTTGATTACTTTGACTGAAAGTGCTTGCTGCACTGACATGCTCAGTCATCCATTACCCTAACCTGTGGTAGGAAACAGAACATCTTTAATTATTACGAAACTCCCTTTTTCGGCTTTCAGTGTATGTGTACAAATCCTGCACAATATGCTATGGCTGTACAGTCTTTCATTCTTACTCCCCGTACTACAGACATTATTGTGGGACTGATAGCAGAAAATATTGCACATGCAACAGACTTTTCGGGGGGACATTTTTTAGGTCTTTATATAATGCACAATTTCCACTAATAATAGTCACTCATAAAATGGCTGACAATAAATGTGTTGAACTATGCACCACAAAGTCAGTGATTTTTAATAGATCACAGATGGTTTCTATTCCACAAAGGAATCCGTCCCCCCCCAAAAAAAGATTCTCTTGTTGTCATGTCCCCTTAGCCCAATCCGTTACTGCAACACTTGACTTGTCCACTCAAGCGGGGCTTTTTTCCAAACCAACAGCTGATTCCACTCCATGTAGACTTCAGACATTGACTTCATGACCAGAATACTGGCCAGAACAGTGCATAGTCTTGAACACATACGCTTAGAAAACCTACAGTCTATTTCGTTGCTTAAGCATACCTGTAGTGTTAACTTTGTGAGCGTAAAAGCCAAACTGACAGTTTAATAGACATAGTGCATGCGTCTACTTTTATGCAACGTTGTCTGTCAATATCTTTTGTTTGCAGAAGAATTTGGTCAACCTTCGATCACACCGCCCCACACTGGAGATACAGGACATGATTACAAGTGTTTCAAGGCTGTGCATGTCTTTTCTGGGCAGCCAGTCTTGCAATTATTGCTGCACCAAGCTAGGAGCACAGAAACAGGTGACAGCCGGATCAGAGCCCTCCTTCTCTTAGCCTTCAACATCTGGCTGCATGGCACTCACCCACCACCAGCACCACCACGTTCACAAAGTAGAGAGAGAGAACAGCTGGCCTGAGCAGCCCCCCGACCCAGTGCCAAGATCCTACACTTCACACAGATCAACAGCTCCCCAGCCACAACAAAAGGGATCACGGTGACGCTTAGCTTACTGACATAGCACTATGGCTGCATTGGCTGCCAAAGGATCATTCTTAAGCCCCACTAGTCACTCTCACTGTCAACTATCAGTGGGATAAATCAATCAAATACACCTCGGTCAAGATGTAATCACCACCATATTGTCTCCAAGTCCCACAAACAAGATATTCTTCAAAAATATATGAATCAAAAGAAAAACATATTATTTGAAAAAAATCTAACCATTCATGACATTTAGGCCCTATAAATTTACACAAGCTTAGGGTTTAAATAAAAGGCAGGGCAACAAAAAATGGTTTTCAAAGCCAATTAATTGGCCACCCCCCCTCAATTAATCAAGTTTAATGCACTAAAAGTTAGGGCACTTCATAAGTTTCCATCTCTAAATTTCGTGTTCCGTTAACCTTACACCATCAAATGTAAAAGGTATGCTAATTAGTGTTACACTTAAGAAAAAGACATCTGAAAGCTGGCACTCCTGTATATTTAGCTCTTTTAATTGAAAACGTTTTATTATTCAATTTGAAGTATTTTTTCCATTTTGCAAAATTAAGGATAACTGATCAAGAACTTGCCTTGCAGCCATAGCTTAATGGCAAAAGCAATTTTAAAAAAATACCCCTAAAAATAAATATGTGATCGTGACTTATCCTTGAGTGCAAGACCATGAAATCCAAATACCGTGCCCAGTTTGCTGCAAAATGGAGAGAGTACTCCTGAAACGGCATTTAAATTTTAAACAGTCTTGTAAAAGCAGGCAGGGGTTTTAGAAATGTTTTTGTCAAACAGGATTAGCTGCCGTTGCGTCGACAGGACAGCAGTTTTATATATATATATATATATATATAGACCTCTCTGTGCTTGCTGAATGTCTTTCCCCCCGCTTGTTTACATGCCCTGTCACAAGATTTCCATTAATGGCTCAATAATGTAGCAAACCACGTGTTTTCTGCCGTTAAGTAAGCACTCTACATCCAACATGGACGGAGGGGGGAACCGCTGTCTGTGCGCTGCGGCTAACCGTGCTAGCAGAGGCGCAGGGAGGGACTGGGAGTGCGCCAGGCGAGCCGAGCTGATAGCCCGTGTGCTGCCTACAAACAAGGTTACGTTAGTGAGCTTTGGCCTACGACACCGAAAACACATCGATAATAAGTTGGCAACGGCATTTATCGACAAAAAACTTTAAGCGAACTTCACACAGTCAACTCTGCTGGCCGTGTTTCACTTTAAACCGATTATAGTGGCTGTTAAATGGTCGGTAGTTCCTTGCGACCGAACAAGTTTAAGTGTGTTCGAGCCAAACGGTCGAGCACACTTCAACGTAAACTTGCTCGGTTGCAACGAACTACCCAAAGAGCGACCAGGAGGAAGTGACTGTATTTTTCTAGCTAACAAATACACACGACTGGAGGCCTTTTTTTCAAACTAGCCTGTGCTTTTACTGTGTTTATTAACTATTACCCGGGCGTATGATCTCCAGGAAGCACATGTCACTTGACTATTGTAGCGCGCCCAGTGTCGAATACCGACGCTAGCAAACTGCGTTTTCACTTCGACTTCTACGACTTAGCTCGGAAGCTGCCGTAGTTTGGTGTAGAGTTGCATTAAATGAACCCGAATTAGTTGTGGTTACGCCCTTTAATGTCCAAGTTACGACAACAACTTTAACTCCGGCTGTACATACCGTCGCCGCTCGTACGATTAGCAACGTTAGCATGCCAGTTAAGCTAACGTTAGCTAACTCCCCAACTCAACTGCCTCGCCTCTTCGAAAACACCCGCAAACGCGTACGTTACCGGCGAGGCGAGACGGGAACGCAACACAAATCGATAGTTGGATTACTTACAGTGTGTCGCTCGAAGTCATTAACCGACTTTCGGTGAGAGGGTGGAAATCCAGGTCGTACGACGAAGTCATGCTCAAAACAACAATGAGAAGCGACGTCCGCTCACTCGCAAGAGGCTCAACTCCTGCGAGACGGCGAGAAGACGAAGCGGAGCAGGTGCAGCAGGGAGGGGGCGTCTTCTTCAAAACTGCATGAGAGAGAGGGAGAGAGGGCACCGGTATCCGCCTTTATTCCTTCCTCTTGGTTTCTCTCTCTCGTCGCCCGAGTGAAATAAATTCAGGGAAGCCGCTGTCACACTGCACACCGAGCTGCAGCAAACCAGAGGCGTGGCCTCGTCAACAAAAGTCTAACCATGCTGCCCGCTGCTCAGCTCCTCTGCCCTGTAAAATTACTGTAATGTCCCTATAGGGACCACACGTGGGGCTCTATAGAGAGTTTACTGACCTATTTGTAGATGACGAGCTTTCATCTGCTGTGGCATCACTATTATATTCTCATAATGACAGACATTCTGCAACCTTTAAAGAGAAAATGGCCTATTAGTAGAATCAGAGCCTCATTGGGAAGGCAGATTAGTCTGTGGAAGAGTTAGGGATCTAATGATCCCAATTAGAGAGCCATTTAAAATGTTTAAATATAGTATCCAGGTCATTACCATCAAGCTTACTCATGTTGCTCCTGTTTCCATATTTTCCCAGGACTCTAAATTAGGCTTTTTTTTATTAGATTAGGAGAATAAATAAGATTATTTCCAAGCTGTTTATAACCTGGCATTGCAGAAAAGTCCATAAATCTCCCCCAGTCAAAGTGAGATGGTTAAAATGTAGTTTTTGTTGCCGTCTCCTGTCTTGCTTTTCCCCTGGGTCATAGGTCATATTCCCCTTTCTGCTGGGCCGTTGTCTCCCTGGGGGAGGGGGAGCCTATCTTTCTTTGTTGTGCTGGACTTGCAGGGCGAGGCCTCTACACATGGGGGAAAGGTAGGGGGGCCGTTGTCAAGTACTGTTTGCCATAGCAGAGAGGCAGGAGTGGGGCTGGACTAATTATCAGACCCTTCATTATTGCTCCAGCAGCTGCACAATCCTAAAATATTATTCATAGCGAGTGTTAAGAAACATCCCATTTATGAAATCCGACTTAATCCTTGTATCCATAGCAATTTCAAGGCAACCTGGCAGCAGAGCAGAGTGTGCTCTATTAAACAGTGCCTGAAAGTGGTTTGTATGCATGTTGTGATAATGCATACTATTTTGCTATACGTGCAGACAAGCCCGTATACAACATGCATTACCATTTAGCTTTAGGGGCTGCTATAAAAAAAAGGTTGTCTAAGCCTCTCTGGAGAATCAGGTTTCATTAAGATGGAGGGAAAATACAATAATGTCATCCCATCTGCAGCATCCACGTATTTCCTTTGACTCAATTAGATCTCGAGGGATCTTATTGAATAGATTTGCTATAAAAGGAGCCAGATTCTTGTAAAGAGCATCTCCTGTTACCTATGCACAATATATACAGTATAATTTTCTGTACAGTATTCCATCACAGCAGTTTATGTCTGCCGTTTGGCATGCATCTCCTTGGCTTTCCTCAGAGATATTTGTTGGGAACGCATTCCACAGACCGATTTCTAGTTGCTGGCACCTTCTAACACTAGCCTGCTATTCTTAATCTCAGATTATTACTACTGTAATCCTATCATAATCCTCCACATGTACCATGCTTTTGTTGTTTACATCAAATGTTTTCCCCTCATGCAGTGGAGCTGAAGTTCCTCTCACCCATCACCCTAACCCAACATTTAATTTGCACCCCTTCGTGACAAACTGCGCAGTGTAAAAATAGGTCAGCTTCAAACCCAAAATGGGCCACATCGTGCCTTTTTGAACACGTCACCGTCAACTTAAAAGCACACTTTTTCATAGCGCTGCCTTTCATGAAATCATTTGCCGAATGGCGACCAGCTGAAGGGCTCTCAAAATGGAGAGAGCGAACTTCATCTTATCTCGCTTTATAGAGGAAATCTACTGTGTCAGAATGTTCTAGGCACATACAGCTCTGCCTTATCAAAATAAATGTTTCACTGAATTTATGCAAATTCCTTGTTGTATGCAAATTTTTTTTTGTGCATTTAAAGATAATTGATGTCTTTAGTTGTTTTTTAACTGAGTAAGTACAGCAAGGCCTGGGTTGGTTTCAGCAGGGAGTAGATTTCTTTTTTTCAGTGGCTTGTGCAATTCAAAGACAAACCTGCATCACTGACACATTCATATTCTTTTCTTTATTTGTATTTTTAATGCAAGTACCTGAGCCCTTTAGGAACTTTGAAAAGAAGAAGATACATTTAATAACATTAGAATGCTGTGATTTCTATTGATTTTTCTATTGCCATTCATTTTGAAATGATATCTCTATCTGCTGTTTGAATTATTGTCGTCTAAGGAAGATGAGTTGATGTTAAATGCCAAGCTCAATACATTCTGACACATTGTGTCTGCGTCCCTATAATATATATATATATATATA
>NW_007578034.1:533853-551481 GCF_000690725.1 Stegastes partitus
GGGAACACTACCCTATCCACAGGCACAGTCACAGCGGGACAAAACGCCTCAACTGGAAACAATACATCCTATGACAATATCCAGCTCAGACAAAGAGGCAGCCCAAATACGGCCTGCTCCACAAAAGCTAGCCCAAATTTGAATGAGGGGCCAACCCCAACGTACCTCATAGGCAGGTCCTCATTCCTGACAGAGATCCCGGCCGCAGAGGGGGGACAGCGCATGCTGTTGGCATACAGACTCTGCACCAGGGCCAGCTCAGAAGAGTGTTCCAACATCGGTGCTCTGGAAAAATCCACCCGGTGTAACGGACACTTTCTTCTCTTTCCCTCTTTCCTCAATGTGTTTCTCTCCCTTTCTCTGTCTCCCGCCCACTCTTTCTCCTTGGTTTAGTGCAGCAGAGCGGCGCCCACCCCCTTCGCTGACTGTGGTGGCTGAAATAATCCTCTCTGACAGCTCATCGTGCGCTAATGCATTGTGCTGCCTGCGGCAGCCCAGTTTGCAGGCTGTAAAGCTGTGTCCACAGCAGCACTCTTGTACTAATTGACACCCATATTAGGAAAACTTCATGAAATTGGACATGGATGATTTATTCCCACTGTCAGATTGGGGTAAATTAGAGGAAACATCATCACAGTTGCCACAAGATCTCATCCAGGTCCAGTTCTGGTTTTGTGGCACATTTCTGTGGATGTTGGTATGTATTTGAATCAGTGAACTGCAAGACAGTGTAAGTGGGTGTATCAAGCCGAGTATCCTAAAAACTGTGTCCATTCTAACAGATTTTATCATTAAAATTCTGCTCATCACTGAGCACCTGTACAAGCTGTAGGTAAACATCACTAACACTGCACATCACCATGTGGGTGACAAGTAGGGAGCTTTCTTTGACAGCCTCACGTCCTCTTTATTAAAGAGTAGATATGTAGAAAGATAGTCTGCTAGAGGAAAAGCAAACATGGCAGTCAGTATGAATACATGTTAAATAAGGACAGATTACAGTACTGCCCCCATTGTTCTCTGTTTCAGGCTACACATGGTCTGCACTAGCTCTGGAATACCTGCAGTGTTTGAAAGTTAATTTAGCTTGCTGTGACTATAAAACCGGCCCACCTGTGGGCCTACCTGCAGTACTCCAGAGCACAATGTAGCCCACGTATACACCAATGAGTGTCTGTATGTAATTCTACAGATAAATGGTACTCCACATGACGTTTCAATGCACTAGAAGCTTTAACCATCAACTGATGGCAGAATTCAGCTTATTGTAGCTGCTCAGCACAGAGTTTTTATCAATATACCCGGAGCATCTTAATTTGCATTGGACAAAGCTCATTTGACTGAGCGGTATGGTTCAGATTGTAAAGAAGGCAAAGCAGGTTTTGAAGCTGCTGCATGCTGCAGAACACATATTCTCTCGTATCTAACACAGTGAGTGTTGTGCTGTCATTGTGGCAGTCAATTAAAAATCCGAAAGTAATTTATCACAATATTCTTTCTACAAAACCCAGGGGGGAGTGAATCTAGGTCTCAGTCTCCCATAGGTGTTGTGTCCCGTTAGAGTAACATGACATTAAGTAGGAAAGTCATCTGAAACAGGGTCATGTCAGTGTGTGCTGGTATCACAGCTGAGGAGACCAGCATGAAGAGGATCTACTTCCTCTGATCATAGCACAAAATCCTCTTCATTTCAGCCCGACTCTTTCTGCTGACATGAATATTTTAAACACCGATGTTGAAATTCCACTTCTTTATGATGTGTTGCTGCTTAACATGACTGTCAGAAGCCACAAGCTTCACGGAGCGCACAACTCAAAGTCTCTCCTCCTGCTCTGATCTACCGGAGCACTAAAAATTCTGATAATGTTGCGTGTGCTAATCCCACTTGAAAAGAGGCTGCAGAGGTAAAATAATATGGTGTGAATATGGAGTGATGTATAAAATGCATTTGAAGGGCAATGAGCTTGCAAAAGCTGTAACGCAGTAAGGATGTACTGCTGCAAGAAACAGCCACATCCTGTTCACTCTCCCTCTGATGTGGAAGGGAGGGTTCGTGGGTTTCAGTGCACGCTGCGGCTGAAAAACAAAACGCACTCATGCCTGCCATGTAACAAGTCAAATAACAACACATGTTTAGGGCACTGCAGGTGGCCTCATGATGAGTGAAAGCAGCCATTAGCTTTCTCTTTTCTATCACCTGTGGCTCTCTTGGGACTATTTGCACAAATAAAGACTGTCTGCGTTTTTGTGGGTTAAAACTGAAACTGTCACAGCTCGGCGAACATTGTGCGCTGTAGCATGTGCCGAGCGAGTTTTAACACGTGAGACACAAAAATAACGTCGTGCAGAAATTAGCATTTGAATTTGAAACGTATCACCTGTTAATAGGCAGCATATCTTGTAGTACATCAGCATTAAATCTTGTTTATGAGGCAGCGTACTGTAGGTGCATCTGGACAAGGTGAAAAGATATAAAGATATAATCCTTTTCATGTCAGAGCTGGAGCATTTTGCAGGCAGTGAGCAGTAAAATTTATGATCCAGCAGATGTTAGCAACAAGCTTTGACTGTATGAGACCTGACACCAGCTTGTGTGATAGAAGACGGAGAGAGAGACACCCATTTTGGCTTTGGCATGCTCAGGAGGGGACACTGCTATCCTCGACCTTCTTGGCATTTTAATTCATATGTAATCTTATCTTTTTTTTATTAACCTTTTGATTAAAACTTTCCTTATTTGCAAATAAGTAAAGTGCTTTATTACGATTTAGAATCACTACTTTCCCCCACTCTAATTCTCTAATGTTCGTGATGGCTTGCATGAGTGAACGCATTTCATATGATTAAAAAGACAGCACATTGAAATGTCAGCTTATTTTGCATGAGCAGAAGTCTCTTTACTTCCCTTTTCTTTGGACACACATCATTTTTTCCACTTCCTCTTTAATTCGGTGTTATCGTAAGACACTGAGTAGATTTCCATTAGGGCCATCTATGGTAGTAACACAGCCAAAGAGAGAGAGAGAGAGAGAGAGAGAGGGGGAGAGAAAAGTGAATAAGTAAAAGGATTTTTTCACAAGTTTAAAAGTGAATGAGTGAGGTGCACCTTCTGTGTCCAGAAAACACCTGGCATCTCTATCTATTTCAAAGTACCTGAGCGCTTTAATAGTATTTGTTATGGAACTATAATGTTTGGGAATCAATGATTGGGTGTGGCCCATTTTCCTTCAGTTAAATAAGAATTGAAGTCATTTTTTAATGCCAAAACAGAAGCAGCAATCACACCAAGACAATACTAAAGTCAACTCTGCTTCAAAAATCATCATCTATGTACATGTTTTTTTTTTTTTTTAAATAACTAGTGTATTCCTTTAACCTTATTATGATAAACTTTAAAAGGCTTTTCTCAGGTTTTTCTGAGAGCTCATTTAGAACAATGATCATCTCACCAGTCTGTTAAATCATTGATTTAAAAGCACAGTTATTTGTTTGTAAATTATTGAGTCACCCTAAATAGATTTCTGATATGCTATGATACCAACTAACTAGACTTCTGAAGTCGTCTGCTAATTGCTCCTAGAAATATCGAAAGCTGATAAATAATGACGAAGGTGACAAATTAAAGCAAAACCTTTAACCCCTACAGTTAGGGACTCTGATGGCTCTGTTATGCTGTCTGGGGGTTTGGATCCACTTACCCCCTCAGAGGGAAGGATCAATATAAAGATGTTCTGAGCGATCGCCTTTATCCTGTGATGAAGCATTTGTATTCCGACGTCAACGATCTTGTCGAGGATGATCCATAGGGCACAAGGGGTCGGTGAATAATTAGATGAATATGAAAATAATGTGAATATTACACAGTGGCCTCGACAGTTACCAGATCTCAACCCAAATAAAATTAGTTTTTGGGCTGAGCTGTCCACTACCATCATTAAATTTGTGCAATTTTTAATTTCATGTGCAATTCTTCTAATCTGTGTGCAATATTGCAGCTTCAACTGTTTTCTAATTCATTACTCTAGGTTAGGCTGCAAGGTAGAGCGGTGGTTAGTACCATTGTCTCACAGCAAAAAGGTCGCCGGTTCACTTCCTGGTGAGGACACTGTGATCTTTCTGCGTGGAGTTTGCATGTTCTCCCCGTGCGGTGTGGGTTCTCTCCGGGCTCTCCGGCTTCCTCCCACACAGCCACACAGAGGATAATTGGTGATTCTAAATTGTCCATAGGTGTGAATGTGAGTGTACTTGGTTGTCTGTCTCTAAGTGTGGCCCTGTGATAGACTGGTGACCTGTCCAGGGTGTCCCCTGCCTTCGCCCTAAGCCAGCTGGGATAGACTCCAGCCTCCCACGACCCTCAGCAGTGTATAGATGATGGATGGACAGTTTAGGCAAATTCATGTCTCTTTTACACATTTACAAAGTACTTTTATACTTTTCTTTTACATATGTTCTATTTAGATTTAGATTTCTATATTCATTGCCTGTCTTGTTGCTGTTGAGTACCACAGTTACATTCACCATGTCAAACTCCTTGTGTGTGCGAGCTCACTTGGCAATAAAAACTTTCTGTCTGTCCGTCTGCAAAAAAATAAATGAGGGGATATGTTTTAGAATAAAGGTGGTCATCCTTTGATTAGAAGCAATGCTGAAGCTGTTCTTGTGGCACAGCATCTTACTAAGACACTTGATGTTGTTTTTTTGCATGCATCTGTATGCAGACCTTTTATAGTATGTAAAGTCACTGATGACTGGTAGTGAAACCTTCTGCTATAGATACAACACTTCTTCCTCCTGTAAACCCTTCGTTGGTGCATTGCACTTCAAAGAATGGAAAAAATGAGATGAGACATGCAGAGCCCACATCAAAAGAAGTATAGTCCACTAATAACTCGAGGGGAAGATTTTTTTTTACTAGCTGACAACGCTTTTTTTTAATAGCTTCTGAGTGACTGTAAATTGTATTAACAGTGCAAGTTATTTATAGAGTCTCTCATGAAGGACAGCACTTGTAGATCTGGTTTTACTTGGTGTTTGAGAGACAGGGATTCCACATACATCAACTAAAAGACACCTGTTACATTTCTTGCATTCATAAGGTGGTGAAACATATTTCATGCGAGCCTCCTACGACACCTGCTCCTCATGTGCAGCGTGCCACAGTTTGTGTGCATGAAGATTGACACCATGTGGTCATTCAGGGAAAGGCAACAGGAGATCTGCTGCAGAAGGCTCAGCAGACATTTTTAGACACACTTTAAGAAATCAGTTCTTTATAATCTACAATAAACGTCTGGGATAAGCTTTGTTATTCCGTGTTTGTTTTCGAATACCTCTGAGTAGGTAAAGTGTGGAGCAACTGGCCGAAGAGTAGCTCAAATCTAGGCTAATGCATTGCACAGACAGCTGCAAGTGACGATCCTGGATCTGTAACCAACAACCGCACACAGCAAAGACATCTTCTACTCATCAGGTCTCAAGGAAGCAGGAACAAAATTCAACATATGAAACTTGGTTTGTTAAAATATTTCAGATCTATTTTTGTAAAGCAAAAGAAAAACAGCTATTGGAAGAAAAAAAAGAATAAATGTTGAGAAGCGTGCACAGGTTGAAAATAAAATAAGGATGAACAGAAGCGTTTGACAGAAAATCGGTGTACAATTCTGACGGAGATTTACGTCTTAAAGTCTGCGAGTACGCAGACTGTTCATCTTTAATCTTGAAATATCAGCGAAAGGAATTACATTACAAGCACAGCTACAGTATAACTTCAGGACTAGTCCATATGAAGAGAAAATAAAAATACAAACTTTAAATTTAAAAAATGTACAGAAATTACAGAAAATTATTTGATTTAAAAACCAATATTTGAAAATGGATTTAACAAGTCAGAATCCTAAGAACGAAATGCACTTGGCTTGGAAGTTGGTATTTACACATTTATACATGCCTGATGCCATCATCATTATATACATGACATTTCAATGATACTGCAGAAAACTGGAGAAAGGTCCGACGCGCAGGTCGTTCCTTTTCTGGCAACATAAACTTAACAGAAATAAAGACGACAGATGTTTGATGGTTTTCTTTTCTGCTTTGCCACAAAGCAGAGTTCTCATCTTGCAGAAACTGTCACGGTCTCCTCATACAGACATAATTGTCAGGATCTCCTACAATTGGACATCCAAAACGACAAGCAAACAATTTACACGTGAAACGGGGGGTGGAGGGGGGAGGGGGGAAATCACGGAGCCCACATGAGAACTAAGGCTGAATATGTGCTGGTTAAAGCCTTTTTTCTTACCAACTCACAATGCATCATGGCTGACATCATTAAAAAAATCCTCAGAAGTTAGTATCAGCCATATTTTTAACTTTCTTTTTTCTTGTTTTTATATTTTACAGCAGTGCCACGAGTGTTCAGTGATGGCTTTAGTCCAAAAAAGTCCCAAAATATGTGCTTTTTGCATAGTCTCAGTGTGGTTTGTGTTTCTTTTTCTTATGTTTTTTGTCCTTCTTCTTGCTGGAACATTTAACGCAGAACCACTGTTGGTCTTCGGGAGGCGCTGTATGGATCCCGACACAAGGCCTGGGCAGACGAGAGAAGAAGAGAGTTCTGGTTAGAGAAAAGATGGTGCAAATGCAGCTATTTTTATATTAGTGGTACAACAGGACGTATATCAGCCTCAGGCAGCTAGAGGGTGTTCAGTTTGGTATGAGAAGCTCTTCAGTTCAGTGTGTCGTGTCTTACTTTCAAATTAGTTTAATGCTTGCTGTCAAATGGAAAAAAGGAATCAACTAACTGTTAACCAAAGCCTGAGCCTGTCAAGCTGCCTGCCAATGGAAAAGTTGACACACACTACTTAAGGCCACCACCTGTATGGTGGTGGTATGAGGAACGCTCAGAGACATTATATGTCACTGCTGCTCAAGACAAGACTGATTCAACACCTGTTTTTGTCCTACTGCATTACTAACCTTAAACTCCTGGCCATGTTAGTTATATATGGCTCCCCTGTATATCTATATATAACTGTGTATGTGCTGGAACATTTGTGGTCTGTGTGTGATATCTGTCATATGTTTCTGATGGACCCATGTTGTTACAAACTGTACTGGATCAAATTCCACCAGCTTTGGTAGTGAAGCTAGAGAACAGTTTTAGGTTTAGATTTGGGGTGAATGAAAATGAGAAACCAGAGCTGGAACACGTCTTTTAGATCTGGAAGCATTATGGCTTTCTGGTGAGATAGAATGACAATAAAGAAAGACTTTTGTCAATTATAGCGCTGCAGTCATGATGCAATGCTACCTGACAGGGCATCCTTATGGAGCATTGATGACATACTAGCGTTTTGTTGACGATACGTTAACATTTGAATGACATAAATGTGACAGGAACAATTAAAGGCAATGTATTAATTGTTTTTTTCAAGCAAATGACCAAATGTCTACCTTTGTGCTTCTTTTGTTTTCTCTGCTGCGTGTCACCAAAACTGAGGTACATACTAGTGCCAGCTTAATTTTCACCAACAAGCCATAAATACAAAACTCCATGATGTTACAAATACACAAAATGGGGTAAAAGCGACGTCGTCCAGACCAGAAATGAGAAGAAAACACAGTGTTAAATCTCTTACCAATGGTACCAGTCGTCACAGTCGTCACATCCTATCATGGGACTGCCATCATCAGGTTTGTTACATCCAGGACAAATCCAGATCTGGTTTCCCCACTCGTCACGAATCTTGGGTGAACGCAGATAACAGAAAGCTTCAATAAAACACCACTCAAAGACAAAACAGCTCATACATAGTCATTGCAAAACACAAAAAAGAAAACAAAACACACAGGATAATCACATTTTATCTTGACTAATGTGCACCTACACTGAATTAAGCCTGGTAAAGCTGAAGCAGTTTCCAGTAAACAAATACTCAAAGTATCGGCACTCACCACATAAGTACTGACGGTCTCAGTCACGACGCTGCGGACTGGCGTTTTGATGCAAGCGGCGGGAGAAAGCATAGGGGATGGGGTGAGCAATGACGACGACGGGGGAGGCACGGGTGGAGGTGGTGAGCGAGGTGGGGGCAGGATGAGTGGGACTTGGGGGAGCACCGGCGGCGGCGGGGGCGGCCGAGGAAGAACCACAGGTCCTGACTTGACAGCGGGGATCTTGGGTGCAGGCGTCTTGGGCTCTGAATTCGGGACCACCTTGCTGATAACACTGATGATGGACAGAAACAAATACAAGTTAGTTTGAACAGGAGACCTAACGCTTAATATGAAGGATGTAAGAAGCCAGTAGTGAATTAAATAGGTTCTTATCAGTGCAATTTAAAAATACACAACATGTTGTCATCGGGATAACGTAACTGTCTTCACCCTAAGCAGGTTTAGGGTGTTTTTTTGCTCCCTCTATATTTTTATTCCCTGTGGGCTCTTTTTTTTCTTCCTGCACCTCAATGGAAAATATCACAACCACAGCTAGAAGTAGATAGAACTCAAAAATGTCTTTTGGCCAGGGTGACACAGTTACAAAGTCATAAAGACTAAAAAAGAAAACAAAAAGTTTAATTTTTTTAAATTATTTATTTTACAAAAATATAAAAAAGCTTGAATGAACATGTACAGCATTTTTTTTTTTTTTTTTACAAGTGCCCACGCGTGTTACCGATGATAACTCCACATACTATAGATATTTTACTACTAAAATGTGTCTCCATACTTGTCTCCTATCTGCTCTGTGTAAACACAGCCGGCAGTTTAGCCAAAAAGTCCCTGAATTTCTCTCATGTGCCTCTTGGTTACAGCTGAGTCACAGCTTCCTTGTTGCGTCGAGGAGCCCAGGATTTTTCACTCTTTACAGAATCTAGTTACCGCAAACGATACATTTTTGGGTTTATTTTGAGTAAACACTCTGATTTTTTAGCTTTGATTTGGTTGTTTTTCCCACTAAGCCTGGCGATTCTTCATATTTTCAGTTTTTTGCTATGGTAAGTGGTGTTATTCTTGCGATTTATTGAAAACAATAACATGCCTTTCACACCCACCGGTGGGTTCAGAGGATTAAGAATGTGCTTTTAAAAAACATTGTTTTTGGACGTACTTGTAATTTTTTATTTGAATTATTTTTTCTTTTATTTCAAGTTATGTTTTGCTTTTTTTTTTTAAAAATAAGAACTTTTTATTTAGATTGTTTTTTAAATCCATTGAACAGCATCTGAGATAAGATCAGTGATGTAAAAAAAGAAAAAAGGTAGAAAACATATGACATACACAGATATTGCTGCATATGATGCAAATGTATATCAAATATACATTACACAGTGTATGTTTTGCCTATTTTTTTTTTTACTGCAATTGCACATTGCTGATTAAACACAGGTTAGATAATAAGTGCCAATACCACAGCTGAGTTTTGGTATAACAAAACAATCCTTATTGCAAAAACTTTGGGAAATATAAAACATTTTTCTCTTACAAAACCACCTTTAATGAAAAAGGAAGGCTCTCAAATCGTAAGCAACTGAAGGAAATTAAATTGGTGCCGCTACAGTTCCAAACAAATCAAATCTTATTAAAAAATAAACAAACAAGACTATGAATATGAACAAATATTTGAGGCAAGTTTTAGTTGTTTACTTGACTTCAATAATAAAGTAACTCCACATAAAATACTGCACTAACGCAGCACACACATTTCAGTCAGTACCAATAAAGTATTAAGGTTTGAGACCCACAACTACTAGTATATGTCACAGTGCTGCAAAAAGAGCACCTTGTGTGGAGTGGTGTCACTAGAAGCTTTCACTCAGTACTTACATTTTGTCCTGACCCGCTCCCACCCTGAGTGTCAGTCTGGGGATGACTGGAGATGGCAACGCTGCTGGAGTGTCTATTTTCACCTGAGGAGACAGAGAAGTCGAGGTCAATTTCAGTGACACTATGACACAGCGGCGTAGTAACAAACAAAAACAAAAGTTACCTTCTCCAGTCGAATTCTCTCCTTTTCTTTCTCTTTCTCCTTTTCCCGTTTCTCCTTTTCCCTCTCCTTTTCTTTCCTCTTCTCCTCTTTCTCCCTCTCCTTTTCCTTGGCCTTCTCTCGCTCCTTATCCTTCTCCTTATCTTTCTTTTTCTTCTTCTCTTTCTTGTCTTTCTTCTTGTCCTTCTCCTTGCTCTTCACGTCTTTATCCTGGAGGATCGGGGCCAGAGGAGGCAGCATGGAGGGAATGCGCAGGCAGGTAGAGGGGCTGAACAGTGGAGGGACTTCTCCCAGAGCAAAGGGGGATAAGGCAGATTGCTTCTGCTTGTCATCCTTGTTTCTGTCTTTACCCTTGTCCCTCTTATCTTTGTCCTTTTTACTTTTTTCTTTATCCTTCTTTTTGTCTTTATGTTTCTCCTTCTCCTTCTTAGGGCCATCACCATCTCTTGATTTAATCTTAATGGAGCCCTCGGGCAGAGTAAAGTCTCGCTGAACAAAGAGTTCATCATCCTTCAGTCCGAAGTCTTTCCAAGGCATCTTGGCTTCCTTGGAAAACTCCTTGTTTTTATCCCTGTTCTTCTCCTTATTCTTCTCTTTGAGTTTGCTCTTATCCTTTTCCCGGTCTTTGTCTTTCGGTTTGTCTTTCTCCTTCTTCTTCATCTTGGTTTTGAGCTCCTTCTTCAGCTTCTTCTTGACATCTACGGATGACACAATCTTGTTTTTCTCCTCAAAAATCTTGAGCAGTGGTTCAGGTGTGGGTGGTGAGGCTGAACCGGACGACACGTACTCTGCTTGGTTCTGAGGGGGGGCGGATGGACCCCCCTGGTTCACCTTCCGGATCACCTCGTTGATCGAGTCGTCCATAGTCCAGTTTCCGAGGCCTGCGTGTGGCTGTAGGTGGAGTGGCGTCGACGTGTCTTTTAACATGTGGCCAGCCACAATTGGGTTTTTAGGTGTAGACGGCTCCATAATGGTCAGTCTCCTGGGACTGGAGAATCCATTGCTATCTGAATCAGAGCCTGAGGAGAAAGCGAAGGGATCAGGCTCCCGTTCAGCACATGCCCGAGCAATCACAGCATCAATAGAGTCATCAATGGCTGTATTTTCAGGCTCTAGTTTCTTGAATGGGCCCTCGGCTAACTCCCTGTCTTCTATATTCTGACGCATATGAATGTTCTCTTTGCCCATTCTCTCACTCAACGCAGACAGCGGGAGCTTATGCACGCCATCTGTCTTGCTCTGTGGTTGAGGCGCCTTAGCTGAACCCATCTTCGGGCTCTTTGGGCTTTTAGGACTCTTCGTCCTGCCTGGAGATTTCTTCCTTTCCTTGGATGGTTTGGGAGAATGGATGGGACTGCCAACCACTGGAACAGGGATAACCCCTTTAGGGGACTTAGTCCGTTGTCTGCCTGGGGATGAGACCTTAGGCTTTCTTCCCGGAGTAGTGAGGCCCTTTTGATCAGAGTGTTTTGGCATTACTGGCTGAGGTCTGAAGGAAGGCAGAGTTCCAGAAGGTGTTTCGGGTGACAGCGGGTCGAGGCTGTCATGAGACGGCAGCATGCCTGGGGGAACACGTTGAGGGTTGAGAGAGGTAAGGGGCTCCCTGGGCTCGACCCCCCATTCTGGGCTGAGCCCTGGGTACATGCGCGGTCTCTTGGAGGTAGGCATCATGCCCATAGCTGCATCAGGACTGTCCAGGTGCCTCTTTAGTGGGTGGTTTTCGTCGTTGACCGTCTCATCTTCATCTATCTCCTCCTCATCCTCTTCCAGTGCCACCTGCATAGCTTCAGCTGAGGTGCCCATGTCAGCAGGGACTTCTTCCTCCTCCTCTTCTACAGAGGAAATGGACAAACAGTTAGTTAAGCACAGATTCAAACTAGGCTTCAAGAATTCTTACAACGCCTCCTTTAAAACATATGCAGGTTACTTTGGTGAGAGTTTAAAAAAAGATTTGCCCTGACCAAATATATGGTTCTATAGAGAATTCATTAAGTTTACCCCTCTAAAACTAAGTAAAATACTTTCAGATATGAAAAATTAGTTTGGGATTTTTTAACAAGGTTGTAAAACGAAATCTACTAAAAATATGTTCTTACTTTGTTGGTATGAAAACTGAGTGTAGATTGATGGGTAAAATTGCAATTTCTATAAATTTATTATGATATCCATAACACAAAAAGTGAAGGGAGCAGTCCAATATACCGTAATAAACTTTAACTTCATAGAGGTTGTTGTTACTTTTTGCTGAAAATGTTTTTGAGAAGTGTCCACTCAGCTTAACTGTCACTTTAGATGCTGTAGTTTGTGGTACAGTTGAACTGCACTCAATCAGTGTTTCTAATATTTGGTTTGCAGTACCTGATTTTCAACCTTTAGAAAAATTATCAGAAGAAGTGAAACTACAAAACAGCAAACACAGATGCTAGTTACACACAATATACAAACGGACCACTTCCAAATTATCTTGAGAATGTACTTTAAATTGTGGACCGGTTGAAAACATAGTCAAGCAAACTGAAGTGAATGTAACGCTGTTTTGATGTCAACTTTAAACTGTCAGGTATATCAGTTTTTCAGCCCAAGCATGTGACCAATCTCTTCCAGGGACAGATTACATACAAACTTTGGGGAAAACACTGAACACACCAAGTAATGTACATATTAGACCTGCAAAAAATAATCAGTTAGTCAATTTGTTGTCACCTATGAATTATTCACTGGCTATTTTGATGATTAATGAATCACTTGAGCATTTTTTAATGACATTTAGAGTTAAAATTTATCAATTGCTGCTTCCAAAATTGGAATATTTTGGGGTTTGTTTAATTTTCTACGACAGTAAACTGAATATGTTTGAGTTGTGGACAAAACAAGACATTTGAGGACATCTTTTTGGGCTTTGGGACACACTGATCCACATTTTTCACTTTTTTTCTGACATTTTACAGACCAAACAACTAATTAATTAACTGAGAAAATATGAAACATGTGAATGAACAATAAAAACACTCATTAATTGCAGCCCTAGTGCCTCGCACAGGTACCGACCTTCTTGTAAGGAGACCAGCGGTGGCATGTGATCTGGAATGTAGTCCTTTCTTTCCTCTGCATCTCGGGCTCCGGGCTGAGGAAACTGCAGGACATTGTTTTTGCTGACAGGGAAGAGCGGCGTTTGATGGGTGAAGGCCACGGGCTCCAGGTTGTGGACGTAGTCCTCCAGTTCGCTCAGACTCACCCCCAGCAGTCTGAAAGCCTGGCTGACATCATCCAGGACCGGATCGGTTCTTCCATCTGAAATGTTGGAACAAAACAAGCCATTACACTCTGCATGTCGTCTTGTATTTAAACTATCCTGTCAGGATTGATAACAGCCTGAGACAAGTTTGACTGCATGCTAGTGATGGAGGAGGTGAAGCTAGAAGTGATGCTCAACAGGTTCCAGATGGACAGTGACCGTATTTTTTCTATTAATGCAACACTTGGATAAGCAATGCACTAAACATCGACTGCTCAACAATGGTAAAAACAACTGGGAAGCAGCATCGCCCCAATAACAAAAAAATACGGGAGCAGCTAAGCTATGTAGCTACTGTACTTTTTGACACATAAAGCGTTGCTAGGGGGCGCCAGCTGCAGAGCCAGTCAACAACAACGTGATCGACTACTTCAGGTTTATGGGTAAAAAAAGTAATCAGAGTACTACACGAAGCACTTACACAGCTCAGAGTACCGATGGCAGACCCTGGCCAACTGCTGGATGTATCGATGCAGCACATCGGACAGCAGATCACACGCAGTGAGCTGAACCGCATCCCAGCCCAGCGCCTGGCAGATCTGCGCCACCGAAACACGCAGCAGCGAGCGGGCATAGCTCTCGCACATCTCGCTGACTTCGTTACGGTATTAATCCCGGTCAATTCCTCTTCAAAAACATGCTCCCGGTCTTCATGTTTCACTGAACCACCGAGGGGCTTGGGAAAACCCGCTACCTCGGTTAATTTAGAACATCTACTTCAGTAAATATATTGGCGCTTTTGCCAGAGTCGCCATCTTGACTTCATCGATAGACCCATCCCCGAAATCTAGACCGAGCCTGCGCAGAAGAGAGCGTCTGCCTCCACAGCAGTGAGGTGTTGTAGCGGGTCATGACTGCGCGAGCAGGTGCAGGATTATGGGAGGTGGAAAGTGCCACAATTTAGCTCCGTTTGCACCAGATTCAAGTCAGAGCACTGCTATTAAGGGAGCTCTACTTTCAATTTCACTTTTAACACAGCCAAAAGCTTATTTAATACCACTTTTTATGGTGCTCTAATTATCCCAGTATTAGACACAGAAGATGTGCTTTTCATGGCAGTTTAATAACAATATCTCTTTTCACAAAGTTCTGGAAAAAATGTGTCAAGACGCTACTTTTTACACTAACAGAAATCAGTTAGTTATGCCGGTTTTTACAGAATTTTTCCATAGGGCAGCAAATCCTCTGTTTTGCACAGCCAATCAGCTCAAATCAATTAAGACCAAAGCAGTGAAAATAGAATCCTCGTGATTCTCCTTGGTGTGTTTTAAAATAACTTGTGTTAATTTGTGCTGTCTATATTGCGCTATTAGGTTGGTTTCTAACCAATAAATGGCTGATTGTTTATCTGTATTTGTTGCAGGACCATTGTGAAGTGTACAGTTTACATAAGGTCAAATATTGATTTTCCAAATAATATGATCACATTGCTTTTTTGGTGAAAATTACTGCTTTAACAATTGTATTTATTTATTTTTTGTGGATATAAATGCATGGACCAGTCCATATTTACTCAGTGCCAAATTTCTCTTGCAATACATATCAGACAATAGTCTAATGGTCTGAATGTTGGCTGTGTAATGAAGAGGTGGAGGTTTGAAAGTCATGTTAACGATTAAAACTTCTTCCTTGCTGCTATAGTAATATAGGCTGCCTTTTAAATCCTATACTTGTTCTTTTTACTTTCAGTACGTGCTGCAGCTGCAGGAGCAAAGTATGTATGATTTCATGCAGTACACATACAATTGGGTCATACGACTAAGCTTTGACCACAGTGATAAATGAACTGTCAGCTGTCTGTGTGCTCTCAGCAGCTAAAGCTGGTCTATACTCGTGCAAGACATTACAACATAACTGCACTCCACTGGATTGCAGGTCAGAATGGCCACAAAAACATGCTGGGTTACATACTGCAAAATCCAAATGGATGTAGTAGGACACCCTGGAATTTCTGCCATGCTACATTTGAAATATGATGTAATGGGACATACTAAATCTTTTTCTGACGTGCTATATAGCATGGTAGTGTGGGTATTGGAACGCAGTTGTAATCTACCTTACAGAAAAGTGCTGTAAAATCTGGTGGAACAAGTAGGCTTTCAATGCCTCTCACAAAAGTGCTGGAAAAAATGTTAAAATGCAAATTTTTCATGGCATAAAAAGCAAAATTGTAATTGGAACGCTGTAAAAGGCGGCATTATGCCAGCTTTTGACAGTGTAAAAAGTGGCATTGTAATTAAAGCAAAATAAAAAGTGGAGCTATGATAGCAGTTGACAGTGTAAAAAGCAGTATTCTTATTATTATCATTTACACATTTTGTTCATTTGCACATTTCTGTATCTCTCTTGTATATTCTTGTAAATTTTGTGGACTTTTCTTTCTGTATTATATTGCCTATATTTTCATCTTATTTAATTTTAACTCACTGTACCTTCATTTATATCCTACTCTAATATTCTGTGTTGCCTTTTTGCTTTGTTTACCCCCTTTGTTGAATATCCATGCTGCTATAACAACTGAATTTCACTTTGGAGACTAATAAAATCAGTCTAAGTCTATTGTATAAGGAGGACATTAAAAAGCAGCGTCATTCCAGCTTTTGCCAGTTGAAAAAGCAGAGTTGTAATAAAAAATGTAAAAATAAATTTTAAAAAATTGTAAAAAGCAGCATTTTCCCGGATTTTGACAGCATTGAAGGCGGCGTTTGGATTTGAATCACGAGCCAACTGAGGTGAATTATGGCACTTTTCACCTTCCATACAGCAGCTTGTCCGTGCAGGTTACATGTCGTTAGCATGTTAGCATGTAGCTCAGACGGCAGCACGTCTTCCTCTTTCCATTGCAGTCATGGCCGACGGTGACTGGCTCTAAAACACACACTGTGTGAGCTCTAAACCTACTGGGAGCCATTTTCTCACCGACAATGTTCACGTACAACAGCTAGTTTCAGTTTTTCTCACCGCTGAGTCACCCCGAAGTTACAGGAAACAACTGTCACATCCGGATTTCTCTCAGAAACTGTTTCATTTGACCCCTTTTACTGTGAATTGCCTTTTTGTATGTGGCGAGTTGTACTAATCTGTCGTCTATTTTTTTTGTTTTACTTTAGAAATATGAATTAAACAGGAGGAGAGTATGAAACATTTTTGCATTTCCAACTCGGGCTGAACTGTTTCCACTTCCTCTTCCAGACTCATGTCAGCATGTTGTGCCTGCAGGTTTTACTGTCCACACTGGGTGGTGCTGGGTTATCACATAAAAGCACACATCAGGCTTTTCTGTGACAATAATATGTTAGAATTAGCTTACAAGTATGTGGGACTAAATCTAACAAAATCAGGTTAGTTACACATTTCTGACGGACTTCTAGAGAGTCCTTTTGAACTATTACACCCAGGGCCAGATAAAGAAATGAATTTTTGCGCAATAGCATGACCTGGTTTTCTTGTTGTAAATAGCAAAACATTGCCCATCCATTCCTTTATTTATACCCCCTTTATCTTCTGCAAGGTAATAAGTAATAAAGTTAATAAAGATCTATCTATCTATCTATCTATCTATCTATCTATCTATCTATCTATCTATCTATCTATCTATCTATCTATCTATCTATCTATCTATTGTATACTTTCTAAATCTATTGTTTTTTTACTTTTTAGTTTTAACATTTTATAGGACCATCCAACGGGATATCATGAGATGTCGTATAAATATTACGCCACCTTTAAGGTCATTTAAGGTGTTATTTATACACCATTGGGTGATTTCACACGGAGCCCCAGAGAAAGAAAAAAAAAAACAGGGAAAGGAAAAAAGACAGAGGTATCTTTTGCGAGATCTCGCAAAACTTTCTTGGGATCTCGCAATACCTTTTGTAACATCACGTAGAACTATAGGGATATATACTATGGGATACCCACTCGTACAAGAGTTTTATTGAGTTTTATTTTGAAATCGGCCTAAAATATAAAGACATTCAAGCAGTGCTTAGCAAGAGGCATAAGACTGATGTGACTTTTGTGAGATCTCGCAAAAAGATACCTCTGTTTTTTTTTTCCCTCTCCCTGTTATTTTTCTTTCTCCTTGTCCCTTCCAGGGCTCCGTAATATCAGGCTGAAATTTGGCATAAGATTTATTGTAGCGTCAACCTGCAAGTCCCTAAATATCCACTTGAAGTTGTCTCCAAAAGCAAATCAGTCCCTGTTAGTGTTTCCCAGCCAGACCATCCTCTACACTGACAGCACTGTGTTATCTAGCTGTGATGTGACAGTGACAGTGATGGACGCTGACCCACCGTACCGTCTCAGCTCCCATAATGTTAACATTTTATTACACAATTTACTAACA
>NW_007578035.1:0-9866 GCF_000690725.1 Stegastes partitus
GTAGTTCTAGGGCAAACGTGCTTCTGACAGGACTCCGGCGAAATTTTCAAGGTGGCGCTGTGGAGCCATTTTGGCAGTGATATGTCCACATCTCTGTTAGTTTCCGATTTCCGCCAGTCCTGAAGTGCATGCCGATTTTGGTGAGTTTTCGAGCACGTTTAGGCCCTCAAAAACGCGTTCAAAGTTTGCGTACCATAATAATAATAATCACAAGGGTTTCAATAGGGTCCTTGCACCGTTAGTGCTCGGACCCTAATAATATTCCGAGCAGTTCCAATAGGGTCTTCGCACCCTTTTGGGTGCTCGGACCCTAATTACACAATAACATAGATGCTCTGTAGCTTCAGGTCAGCGGGATGCAGTGTGTGTGTGCACGCATATAGTATGTGCCTTCAGCGGGACTGTATGAGCTAATGAGTGCTGAGTGGCTGTGAAAATTGTGAACATCAGCCTTTCCTTCTCTTTTTCTGTCGCTCTCTCTCTCCCTTATTTCCCCCGTTTTTTTTTTCAACTTCTCTTTGTGACAACCTTGGACAGTCTTTTATCTCCGTGGGCGAGCTCAGTGTTGTTGAAAGTCGGGTAATGTCAAACAAAGTACAGTAATTTCACAGGCTATCATTGTAATGGCAGATCTAAGAAGAAGAAAAAAAAAGTAATGCTGACAACATAATTGGCTTGATTCTGTCTCGTAACCTTCATCCTTCCTGTCAGTTCTTGCTGGAGATCTTTGAACGTTACCTTACTGAAATTAAGAAAATTGCGGGGTCAGAGTAGCGAGGCTGCGCCGGTTCACGCAGTGCCGCGATCCGTAGTGCGCAGGCAGCCGAGCAGATGGGAAAATTAACACACGCTTGATAATGCAGGCAATCAGCAAACAGCCCAGCACAAAGTATAAAAATCTATATCAGTGATTGCTTTAGTGAGATGTTTGTTACCTCGGAGACGTGTTGGGACGATCATTCTGCACAAAGACCAAAGTATTGACTGGACATTTGTAGATTCAGTCAAGGTCTTAGTCAGGCTGAGAAGGCCAAACAGCTCAGATGCTATTTTTTTTTTTTTTAATTTGCTGGGAAATGTTAAGGAAAGGGGCTGCAGGGTGGCGCAGTTGGTAGCACTGCGCTGCCTCGCACCAAGAAGGTCGCCAGTTCACGTCCCGGTGAGGATCTTTCTGCATGGAGTTTGCATGTTCTCCCCATGCAGCGTGGGTTCTCTCCGGGTTCTCCGGCTTCCACAGTCCAACAACATGTTGAGGTTAATTGATGATTCTAAATTGTCCATAGGTGTGAATGTGAGTGTGCTTGGTTGTCTGTCTCTAAGTGTAGCCCTGTGATAGACTGGTGACCTGTCCAGGGTGTCCCCTGCCTTCGCCCTAAGTCAGCTGGGATAGACTCCAGCCCCCCACAACCCTAGTGAGGATTAATCGGTGTATAGATAACGGATGGATGTCAAGAAAATACATCTAACATAGTCTCTTTATTCAGATAACTGTTAAAGACATCATTTGCTTTTCTTGAGGAGATACAAAAATCTTGTACTTTTGAATTCTCACAGCTCTCAGGGTTCCTGTGAAAGAGACTGAGGCCAAACACCAAGTGGAGTAATCTCAGTTTAAGGAGTTAGGGTGCCTGATAATTACATGTGCAGAAGGCATTTGCCATATATGAACTGTTAGATGACACCAACACATACAGTAGACTGCACCACATTGAGACGCAAGTACTTCATAACATGTGCTCTCAGGGTTTTGAGGGCAAGCTGACTGGAAATCACTCTTGATGATCGTTTACAGGGCCACATGATGAATTACAATAATCTACATGCTACAGACAGCCATAGCTGTCTATAACGATTTTACAGAAGGACAACTTCGCTTGCATTATTGGAGGACTTTGCCAATGTGACACAGTCTGTGAGAGTGCCCTTCTTCATGTATCATCATGCAAACAGAGCATGCTTACATCCATCGGCTGTCGACAGCTTTTTTAATCTGATGCTCAGCGTGTACGTGCAAAGGAGCACATGTGGAACATACAACCACTGGACATACACACGAGTTACAGACACTGAAAGTCCTGCAAAAGTCAAAGTGCAACTGCAAGCTTCCTCTCGCTCTTCTTCCCCATCGCCGAGCCGTACTCCGACGCAGTCCTTAATTCCACATTGCTGAGGTGCAGCTGCTGTCAATCAAAGAGTTTGTGGCAACAGTTGTCACGGAAATGTAGCGGTGCCAGACCACACACACAGACGCAGACACCTTGCCGCATGCAAGTACAGATCCGCACGGCTAAATGACAAGGTCACTGGCTCAGCGGTATTCGCTATCCTGCTAGCTGTCACACTACGGAGCGAATCACACACACACACAGGTTGTAGAGGACGTAGTGTTCATAACAGAGAACGCTCCCTGTTTGCCATTTATTTATTCATGCCTGGGATGCACATTTGACAAACAGCACGGCTGCTCTCGTGGAACAGCGAATGGGCCGCAGATGCTCGGAAGAAGGCAAGGGTGAAAGATTAATTAAAAGGACATCTCTGGTTGCGTTATTGTGTCCAACAAAGTACCCAAACGCCCACATTTCTCACATTTTGAGATTCTGTTTTGATTGTGTTTGCTTCTGTAAAGGGGTTATCTGTTTTTTTTTTTTTGCTAAAGGTCAGTCTGGGTGTAGCTCCTTTATACAGCCAAACAGGGAAATACTCAGCTTGTGAGGGTGCTCTGGTTCATTTTATCTGGACACCAGCCACCAGTCCTACCTGAAAATGGCAGCCATTATCAGGTAGGACCGGTGCATGAGTCTTTATTGGCAGAATAAGTACGACATGCATTATTCTGTGTGTTGATCCACTGAGAGGAGTGGGCAAAAGCCTATTAGAGGGTGTAGCCTGTGTGAAATAGCACTTGGAATTACAAAGTTCAGAAAATGGAGCTGCATTGATTTTCATATAAGAGCAGGGCCATGTTGCATGACTCTCACTTTGGAGTAAGAGCTTATAGAGAAACCAAGTCTGAGGAGATAATTTTCTTCAAAGCTAAAGATAGATGATAAGAAACTACAAAGCCACTACCAATCTGCTGGCTCATGTTGCCTTTATGGCTCAGCATCCATTCACGCACACTCGAGCACATACGCGGCATCAGAGAGGCGGCGACACACACAGCAACAAACACGAACGCACGGGGCCGAGCACAGGCTCACTTTCTCCCTAATTGTCTTTGAGATGACTCTGCCACTCTGTGCTCAAATCTCAAGGTGGATGAATGATGATTATGGGCCTGCAGATCATCACTTTTGAGCAGGGACACTCACACATGACTGCATTTATTCATACACGTTCGCCGCCGATCACTCGCGGATGCCCTTGTACACCCACATGCCCTCCACCCGCACACAAGCCCCATTCTCATGAGGCATTCGGGCCCAAGCATCACACATATTTGTAGACACAATATGGATTTATGCGATTCATACGCGAAGGAATGCTGATTAATGTTTGTAAAGTGATGTTACAGAGGCTTAAATTGCTTTTTCTGCTACGATTGCACGGCTTGGAAAGAAAAAAAAAAACAATGGAAAGCAGGAATTCTCCTTGATCTTTTGCTGTTTTCCCTTTTCCCCTATGAGATTTCTTATCTTTTACTATGTTTAACTGCTACAAGGGGTAATAGAAGCTGATGGTACTGCTGTCCACAATTTCAAAATTTGACTTTTTTTTCCCCTTAATACATTTTTAAAACATGTATGTGTTCATCGTGTTATATACGAAATATCTATTCCTGAGAAAAGCTGCTACTGTATCACAGATCGGGGACACAAAAAGATCAGTGTGACCATTTAACTATTCTTTTATGGATTAAAACATTTTAAAAAAAAAAAGACAACCGACAGGTCACATAATAACATGTAAACCACCTCAGCAGTTGAGAGAAATCAGACTGCGATGTGTAATTTAATACTCTAGAAAAGGTTGTAATTGAAATTTGAGTTTCAGCATAGTTTTATGCTTTACCTGTATGCATACTTTCAAATCAATGTCAGTGGTCGGTATCTTATATGCATTTCATATTTAAGGAAAAAGAATTGACTCGATGTTTCAGTACTTTCTAATAGAAATGTCAGTCACTGTGTATGATAGCAATTTGTTATAACTCAATTGTGATGGCCATTAAAGACCTGGTGCAATATCAGAGGGAGGGGAGCTATGCCTGACAGCATATATTATTGTTGGTTCAACTCTGTAATATAAAACACATTTTGAGCGCATGAATGAGAATGAATGCAGCCTGTGACAATGACGTTCATTACTGTTATTCAGAACAATCATGTTAAAGACCTCCTATGGTGAAAGGTTTTCTCATTTATGTTTTACCTGCTAACATGTCTATATGGTGATTTTTATATGCTAAAAGACAAATCAGTAGCAGTCAAATGCCATGGTCGAGTATTTCTGCCTTGAAAATGTATCAAGTCTCAAAAACACAGAATCAGACTTAATAAACCCAAGGATCCAATCCTGTCACTTTGGGGGAGTTATTTTTGGTATTCTTCTTCTTCAGGTTTGAACATCCATCCATCCATCCATTATCTATACACCGCTTAATCCTCACTCGGGTTGTGGGGGGCTGGAGTCTATCCCAGCTGACTTAGGGTGAAGGCAGGGGACACCCTGGACAGGTCACCAGTTCATCACAGGGCCACACTTAGAGACAGACAACCAAGCACACTCACATTCACACCTACGGACAATTTAGAATCACCAATTAACCTCAACATGTTTTTGGACTGTGTGGGAGGAAGCCGGAGAACCCACACTGCACGGGGAGAACATGCAAACTCCATGCGAACTGGCAACCTTCTTGCTGCGAGGCAACAGTGCTACCACCTTGCAGCCCAGGTTTGAACATGTATGACTACACTACACATTGGCAAGTTGAAATAATGGAGTGATTTAGAGTAGTTTTGCAGTGTTCGACTAGAATCGTAAGTGAGCTGGTGTGCTTGAGCTGCAGTGAATGTGGAGGGATGCATGGAGAGAGATGTGGGGACTTTATAGATCCACACTTTTAAAAGGATGGAACAGTGCAGAGTTACATTGAAGCCAGAAAAATGAAAACAAAAAAATATCTAAATATGTTGTTTTGATACAGAATCGTGAGTTTTTAGGGTTTTTCTTCAATGACTAGAGAGGGACTTTAAACATACCTCTATGTATGTGTTTAAAAAGAAGAAAGAAACATGTCACAAAGTCCATATCAGTCCTTTAGTATAACAACACTTGATTCAAGAACAATGACTGCACCACACACCTAAGAAGTGTCTCACCAAAAGTGACAGACGAGCAGTTGCAACATCACTCCAACAGCAGTGCGACTTTCAATCTGGCATTAGTTTAAACAAATGCGGCTTAGGCTAGATACTCCGACTCCATGTAGAGGTGAGAGAAGATCATGATGAAACGTCTCAGAGAGCGAGAGGCTAAATGAAAGAAGTGGGGAATCAATGGTGAAAATTTAATATGGGAGAGAATATGGGGTGGGGGGTGGGGGGCGGAGATAAAGAGCAGGGGATGAAGTAGCTGCTCGGGGATAAGTGCAATGGAGACGGCGCTGAAGTGATGACCGACATCAACGACGAGTCTCGCTAATAGTCACGCCGTGTGTGTGCGTGTGCGCGCGCCGCTTAATATAAATGTGTTTATTGTGCCTGTTCATTTCAGATAAGTATGCAGGACCAGGAGTGCTGTATTACAATATTTATCCATATGACGCTCGCAAATTTATGAATCGGCGCGTTTGTGTGCGAGTGTGTGTGTGTGTGTGTGTGTGTGTGCTGCCTCTCTTACTCTCATTTTTTAACACTAATATCCATATACACACACAGAAACGCTCCACAGTGGAGCTCATCTGTCCTGATAAATGTGATTACCTGCTGCATTTGTTTCCTCTCATCCACCCTGAGATGCAGGTTTAACACACGGATTTGCAACTTCTATCTTTGTTAGGACTCTACTGATGTAATGCATTCCCGGCCTTTAACCATCAGAGTTAAATGCTTGACATCAACCCTCACTAGGACTAACCTAAATGTAACATGAACCCTCAGCTCTCTGAAGTCGGGCCCAAAGCGAGGTTGGGCCCAAATATCCTCACTTTCCAAAAAAAATAAAAAATAAAATTCCAGCTGCCAAGGTTTAAAAATTAAATTGGTCCTCAGAAAGATAGATGTTCACAAACACACACACACACACCTCAATATGAAATATCGCAGTCCTCCTTCTGCTGACGACGCACTGTTATGAAGTTTCCTCCTTATTTTTTTGCCCGCCCTCATTCTCTCTCACTTTTTTTTTTCCTCTCTTTTGGTCCGTCTTCCTCTGTTCCTGCTAAGTTTAATGCATTTTCACACACTGCGAGGTTCAAAAGTGCAGGCGATTCATAATACATTTTTATCACCTTGCTTATAAGAATTGCATTAATTTGCCGCTTCAAAAACTGCAAGAGGGGAAAAAAAAAAAAAAAAAACGGAAGAAGGAGAGCAGGAAAAGAAATGAAGAATTCAGAAAATACCTAACACGGAGTAAAACAGAACCTAAATGGGCTTTTCATTAATTAAAGAAATAACTCTTACACTTCTGCAATTGCAAATTAAGAAATGAGGTCCGTGGCGTTTAAGTGCCATTAACCGTGAGTCCAATATTTTGCGGAAATTTTCATATAAATTACAAAGCAATCTACATAAAGGATGACTTGAATAAATTCTTTTTTTCCAACCAAGGATGAAGTCGGTGATTTTGCTTAGAATGTTCTGTGCTCCTTGATCAATTCATTTCATATGCATTACATTTTCTCTGTCAAGTATTCATCAAATTGATATCAATTTTGAAAGTCTCTCAGGCAGTTAAGGCTCTGAAATGATATTGGTCTTTGCATTCATTTCTCGAAAAAGTTTCAAATCTACGCTGGAATAATGGTTGAAAGGTTTGCTTGACACTCGACTGGGGTTGGGACCCAAAAGCACTGTCGCCCAAGTTTAAGAAAAAGGGCTGAATAGAAGGTTAAGTCTCAGTTAGCTTTCATCACTCTACCTGTAGCTGTTGTCAGTCACACAGCAATCTGAGAGAGACATGTTCTTTTTTTAGTAGCATGGCAGCTTTGTAAAAGCCCTTCGAGGCATTTTTTAAGAAACTTTCCAAATCAAAAAATCTGACGTGAAATAGTGGGTGATATAGTTCCTGAGCAGCATTTTGGATTTCTTTTCCACACTGGTGGCTACCAGCTATGGCAAGAAAAAAAACAGAACCTTTTGTTCGAGCACATAAAGAAAATGACTAACTGCTGTGATGAGGAGAAGACAACCCACGACCTGACTCATGTACTTCATAATCCTGTCATTATAAGAGGCCACATAAAGGTCAGGACACATGGTGAGGGGATTGCTCACACGACTGTAGGCTTTGTGTTTTCAGGTTTCAGTGCTTTTAAAGGTAAATCCGGTCGATAGGGATCGTGTGGACATTTGTATCACGTGTTAGCAAACAGCGTCTGATTCTACTAATGAGCCATTGTGATCTCAACAAGTCATTATAATCCAGTCAGAGCTGATTATAATAACTGTATGAAGGTTCTAATTGCAACATAGATAATGTAGATGAGCATCGATAAAATTGCAAAGAAAAAAAAAAATGTAAGCCCGATAAATGATCGTTGTAATTCAGTAAAGGGGCAATTTCAATCTGAGACAAGCACAGCAAATGAGTTGTATTAATAGAAATGCAGCTTGGTGGTATTTGTGATCATAGCCAGACCATAAATATTCACCACTGCTGAGGCTTTTCTAAAAGGTTACGAGAAAGTTCCCATTAATAACTAAATGCTTGCTCTTTTTGCATTAATTTATTCATATTTGTCGATTGCAACTGGATGAAGTCAAGGACAATGGATCTGCTCTTTCATTCGTTCATCCATTGTACTTTACTTTGCACACAACTCTATGCTGGACAGCCATAAAAATCCTGCCTGGTGTGTTAGGAACATGTAAGAACAATTCTCCGACATAGTCTACTCAAGCAGGATATGAGCTGCTCTAAATCTACACATGTTAAACTGGAGGGCTAATGGCGGGTTAAACTGACAACAGCAATCTTAAATGATAATATCAACACCATTTCTCTTTGAGTGGACGTGGTGCGTTAATGCACTATGAAGTGTCCTCAGAAAATAATGGACTTGAAAGATATGCTCTCCTGTGCAGTGCCTTTTTTTTATTTTTTCATATGTCCCAGACTCATGGAGTGCAATTCTTTACCGGTGTCTCATGCATGTTTGTGCCATTACAGGCCGTACAATCCTGAGAATCCTCTCACAGCACAAAGTGATGACGCATTTTGGTCTTTAGTTTAAAAAAAAAAGACAGATTCCTTGCTCATTGGTTTCCAGGATTTTACTACTTTTTTTTTGGTAAGATGAGATTAAGTGATGGAAATACAACTGAAAGATCTCAGAGAGAAATCAGTGTTTGTAGATTTTTCTGTTGTCTAAGAGGCTGCATTTCCTCATAGAACATAGAAAAATTAAATTCAATGTTCTTCACCACAATACACTGTGAATCCTTGAGGTCTTACAAACACTTACCTCCAAGGATTTTACTTTCTTGTTCAATAGCTTGCAGTCTTTTTTTTCACTCTCTATGCCTTTGCTGCCTTATTTAGTACATGACTACCTCCTATAAAATCCTAGCCTGTGATACCATTGGTAGGACTGTGGATGGCATCGCCCATATTTACCGTAAATTCTGGACTATAAGCCGCTACTTTTTTCACACGCTTTGAACACTGCGGCTTAAACAATGGTGCAGCTAATTTATGGATTTTTATGAGTTTTACGATTTTGCCTCGAGACCAAAGTGACATTGAAAGAGAGACTGAGGAAGTAATTCTGAGGCTTTCCAATTCCGACACTGAAGAAGACGACTTTAGTGGTTTTAGTGGCAGGAGGAAGATGAAGATAGTGATCAATGACTTTTCCTGGTAGGCTGCTGTATTTTTTATTTATTTTTTTGTTAACCAGCCGTGTTACAGGCATTGTTGGAAAAAAGCATTTACGCTACGGTAATAATTAATTACATTTCAAGCTTTTATGTATTCTGAATCTGTATTTTTCCACTAAGCACAATATACATCCTTGAAGATAACATGACCGGCGAGAACTGTTTCACAAAATGGGAGACGGTGGAAACTCCCCTATTCTATCAGCTACTTTAGATACACACACACACACTTTGCATTCAATCCAAGTACTTTCTGTTTACATTTCAATGAACTTCCACGTGAACAGAGTTCACGTCACAGTAACTGGCCAATTAACCTTGGTTGTCCAACCTCTGTCTGGGGCAGTCCCAGCCCAAGAAGATATCTGTAACCTGAACCTGGAAAAACTCCGTTCAGCTGGACATGAGATTCCTCTCTGTCCTGCTGCCTCACTTTACCTGTGACCTAAATAAATTCTACATCTGAGAACTGAAGATTTCTCCAGTTTGTTCTTGGGCCTCCAACTAAAGAATCGGGTCTAACAGTACATATTTGTACATGTCACTGGTACGTATTTAATTTAAAGTTAAAAAAAAAAATCTTTCTGTGCAACATCTTTCTTTGTAAATATCTCATGTTACAACGTGGACACCTGCAGCTTACAGACAAGTGCAGCCGATATATGTACAAAATTAATTTTCTTTTTAAAGTTAGTGGGGGGGCTGTTGCCTCGCAGCAAGAAGGTCGCCGGTTTGCGTCCCGGTGAGGACACCCGGGATCTTTCTGCATGGAGTTTGCATGTTCTCCCCCGTGCAGCGTGGGTTCTCTCCGGGTTC
>NW_007578035.1:9880-16603 GCF_000690725.1 Stegastes partitus
CTAGCCTGTGATACCATTGGTAGGACTGTGGATGGCATCGCTGATATTTACCGTAAATTCCGGACTATAAGCCGCTACTTTTTTCACACTCTTTGAACACTGCGGCTTAAACAATGATGCAGCTAATTTATGGATTTTTATGAGTTTTAACGATTTTGCCTCGAGACCAAAGTGACATTGAAAGAGAGACTGAGGAAGTGTGTGATGAAGTAATTCTGAGGCTTTCCAATTCCGACACTGAAGAAGACAACTTTAGTGGTTTTAGTGGCAGAAGGACGATGAAGATAGTGATCAATGACTTTTCCTGGTAGGCTACTGTATTTTTTTGTTAACCAGCCGTGTTACAGGCATTGTTGGAAAAAAGCATTTACGCTACAGTAATAATTAATTACATTTCAAGCTTTTATGTATTCTGAATCTGTATTTTTCCACTGAGCACAATATACATCCTTGAAGATAACACGGCCGGCGAGAACTGTTTCACAAAATGGGAGACAGTGGAAACTCCCCTGTTCTATCAGGTACTTTAGACACACACACACACACTTTGCATTCAATCCAAGTACTTTCTGTTTACATTTCAATGAACTTCCACGTGAACAGTGGTTAGTCTGTTCACATCACAGTAACTGACCAATTAACCTCGGTTGCGTACAAGTCCAACCTCTGTCTGGGGCAGTCCCAGCCCAAGAAGATATCTGTAACCTGAACCTGGAAAAACTCAGTTCAGCTGGACATGAGATTCCTCTCTGTCCCGCTGCCTCACTTTACCTGTGACCTAAATAAATTCTACATCTGAGAACTGAAGATTTCTCCAGTTTGTTCTTGGGCCTCCAACTAAAGAATCTGGTCTAACAGTACATATGTGTATATGTTACTGGTACGTATTTAATTTAAAGTAAAAAAAAAAATCTTTCTGTGCAACATCTTTCTTTGTAAATATCTCATGTTACAACGTGGACACCTGCAGCTTAGTGCGGCCGATATATGTAAAAAATTAGTTTTCTTTTTAAAGTTAGTGGGGGGGGGGGGCTGTTGCCTCGCAGCAAGAAGGTCGTCGGTTCGTGTCTCGGTGGAGGCACTGGGATCTTTCTGCGTGGAGTTTGCATGTTCTCCCCGTGCAGCGTGGGTTCTCTCCGGGTTCTAAATTGTCTGTAGGTGTGAATATGAGTGTGCTTGGTTGTCTGTCTCTAAGTGTAGCCCTGTGATAGACTGGTGACCTGTCCAGGGTGTCCCCTGCCTTCACCCTAAGTCAGCTGGGATAGACTCCAGCCCCCCCGCGACCCTAGTGAGGATTAAGCGGTGTATAGATAATGGATGGATAGATAATAGATGGATGGATGGAAGTTAGTGGGGGCGGCTTATATTCAGGTGCACTCAATTGTCCGGAAATTACAATATATGTCTCTGCATCCTTATACTTTGTACAAGACATAACAAGGACCCACTCATAACAAAACAGCTCCACAGCACTAGTAGAGGTCTATAACGCCACAGGGACTCTTTTAGCTACATTTATGGCATTTTCCTGTGAGCAGAATGTAATGTTTACATATATAACCCAATAAACAGACACTGCAAACAACTCAAATAATTTAAAAAGTTAATCAAAACAGTATGTCTTTACAAATAAACTATGTTTCATGAAAAAAATGGTGTAATAGATGGATTTAACATTTGGTTAGTCAATTTAGGAGATGCGTCGGTTTGCGGTTTGTCAAACATTTCAACAGCTCATCATCAAACTCGGCTTTAAATCCAAAACTTGCTAAAATGTCATTCTCCAAACCATTTCCAACTCATCTGGAACAACAGCTGGAGTATGAGATCTCCATGGTTAAAAGAAAAAAGGACAATTCATGACTAAAATCTTCAAAAACCATACACTTCTGCAAAGTCCCCACATCTCAATTATCTCTTTGCACTTGGGTTTGACAACGACAACTGGAATACTGGTTTTGTGTAAAGATGTCCACAGACACACTAAAATCCAAAAACGCTCAGTCTGATTGTAGTCAGATTTTCCACTGATTCATAATTCCTCCAGTCTGCAGTGCACCCATGAAAGCTAATTTGATGCCCCCATAACACAAAGTCCAACTTGTAATTCTCCTGTCTGCTTCAACCACACACACACACAAATGCCTTTCTTTCACTGCTCTCTCGTATGATTGGTTTCCTCTTAATCATTGCTGAAAGTCGAATACGTTCCATTAACAATAACATAAAGCTCCAACGCGAAACGGTGACATGCACGACGGTCGCAGACTTACGGAAGCAACTCAATTTCTCACCAATTACTCTTGTCCTTTCTTCACTCATTCTCACGCTCCCACGTTCGCCCCTCTGTGTGAAGGTGGAGTGTGATTAACGGGACATGATTTGAGGAGATGGAACATTAGATGTAAAGCAGACGTGATGTCATTCTACATATCCTGTCATTATAGTGGAAAGAAGCTGCCGTAAAGGTGATAGCACAATGGAAATGAATAATGCATCAGGGCAATGGCGTCTGATTAATATAATCAAGGTAAATATGACTCCATGTGACATACAGCTGGTATGTTGTTGTGTAGTTTATAGGAATATTGAATGTGGTCAGTGTTTTACCTTGAAAACTTTGACGTTTTTTTAAATGTTTACCCAAAGGATTCATGAAAACTCGTATGTGACGGCCTCGTGTCTGTTACTGTACCATCCAGAAAATTCTGCTTTTTTCAGGTTTGAGTCATAACCTCAATTAAATTACTGCGTAAAGAGAGAAATGATTCTGAAACTGACAGCATCTACTACTACTGTGTATTTGGGTCGATTTCCAGTTTGTGCAGTGTTTCCTCTTCTGTTCTTTTGATCTGCCAATCATCATAAAGCAGTGATCAAACTGAAATAAATATACCCCCAGAAACTTATGTGATTAGTGTGAGTTTTGTTGAAATGATAAGATAAGATAAACTTTATTGATCCTTTACTGGGGGGATTCCCAAATGCAATTTCTTTCTGTTTTCTATCATAACAACACACAAATATATATATTTTTAGCCGATTAAGCCATGAAACAAACACTTCATGACCTGAATAGAGACTTAAACTGTTCCAATGTCTTAACTCTGTTGTCAATATTTTCCAATAAAATTAAATTAACCCTCTTCAGGACTTTCATGTTGCCATACGTAGAAGGTCTTTCAGGCTCCATTGGACCCCAAGAAAGAATATGTGCAAAATATTGGTTGGTATTTATTACAGACTGTTATACTATGTTAAATAAAATTTCTGACGAGTTGATGTATTTTTGGTTCCAAATGCATGAAACCTTCAAAAATAAAGAAACAATACCTGTCACCTAAACCAAATGGCCTGGGGTCCACAAGACCCCAAAAGTCCTGAATAAGGTCAATGTCTCAGCTACAAATAACACACAAATGGTTCATTCCGCTATGACTCTGAGACCCCTGGTTGTAGCTCTGTTCCTGAGGAGCTGTTACAGTGTCTGTGGCATTAAGTGTAAATGAGCTGCTGCTGTCCACTCCCATTTATGCCTTCCCTGCTGTTGCCACTGATAACCCTGTGAAAACAAGGCAACAGAACAAATACACCTGGTAACAATATCGCTGTATAGGTCTGAGTGAGAGTCTGACCCAGAACAAGGAGAGACGTTTCTGGATGGTTAGTTCGTATAACTTCTCTGTGGTTACTTGATGAGTGTGGCTGTGATGGATTAATGTGTGACTGCATGACTGATGCTAACACTAACTTTCTTTGCTTTCCAGCTGAGTGTAAGTTGTACCATATCACAGAGGGCAACATGAAGAAAGTTACTTGTGGTGTGAACAGCTTGGTGCTACTTTATGCAATGTGCAATGTTTTCATGACACGGCCGTAGCACTTTCAGAAATTATTTGCATCATGACCATTTATTCTTGACATATATCAAGAATGACTTTATGTGATAGCTCCAGATCTCATTTATATCACCTCCTGCACAAATGCTGGCATGAAAAAAAATGTAGCCGACAACCAGTCCTTGTTCCTGGGTTTCAAACTGGTCTTAAATTTGACACAATTTCTGATTTACCCTCAGCATCACATCCGACTCTTGCCTGTGGGCATATGATCCTATTGGTAATGTTAGCTAAATTAGCTGCGTAATGTGCTAAAACTAAACAACAACCAACAGTGAAAAACATACAAAGCTGTTAATTCTGAACTTAGGTTACAGACAGTTGGTATAAATTCATCCTTGAGCTTTACCTTTAAAGTCAGTCCAAAGAGGTATTGACCCTTCTTAAGAAAGCACTCTGATGTCAAATGGTTTGCTCGACATGAAGGGACTTTCCTATATCGCCCTAAAAAATGAAAGTATTTAACTCATAATGCTAGGAGTGCATGAAGACTCTTGTGTTCGCTCTAACGTCAAATAGCAGAACATTTACTTTGCTTACTTTTAGAGTCAGCAGAAGTGGCACTGGAAATTGAAGAAGTTGGATCCATTTGCTTTCCAGGCGCAGAGATTATCCGCCATAATGTGTTCAGCAAATCTGAATGGCTTGTTCACATGCACTCTTTCTGATCAGTGGACAAAGGAATAGAAGGTCTTTTCTTATGGTTTTGTGTTTCTCTAGACACACTAGAGAAATGAGGCAATTTTCAAACACAATGAAATTTGGATTTTGCATAATATGCTCCCTTTAAAGAATCCAAAGAGACTTGTTCAGTCATTAACTCTTATTGAGTGTCAAAGGAGAGCCAAGCATTCCCATCAACAGATGATTACACAGTTGGAACAGACTCTGCTATACAAAGGACACCGAGCCTCGATGTGAGGCTCAGTGAGGATAGCGGCAGGGACCTCACAGGTGTATCGAAAACAGGAAACACTTATTACCGAGATGTGAAAAACACACGACTCAAAAGGCAGGAGATGCTATCAGATATGATTAATTAAAAGAAACAAATGTGTGTCGAAGCCGTGATGGTGGAGGGAGACATCAGGATAATCAGTAGCAGCAGCGTGAAGGCAGCAAACGGTAACAACCGGTGACACACAGCAACAGTCTGCGACATGAAGGATTAGAGGGGTGAAAGAGTGAGCACATCAGATGATAACACATCACTGACTTGTTTTCAGTGTAATTAGTGCAGGTAAGAGTCAGCTGATACCGCTAAGCTGATGAGGTGCAAGTGCTCTGTCTTCTAAATGAGGCGCCTGTTTGTGGGCTTTATGATGAATGGAAAATACCTGCATGATGCATGGGCAAGTCAAATGTAATTACTGTGTGTGTGTGGTATTTAATGCAAATTACTGCATTTATTTAGTCATTATACTCAGTTTGATAGTTCAAATGAAAAGAACGAAGCACAGATTAGTTTCTCTATGTGTGTGTGTGTGTATCCATATAAATCTATCTTGGTGAGGACCAGTCTGAGCTTTCTGATACACTGTCAGAGGTGTTTCAAGGATAACACTTGGTATTAGGGTTGAGTTTAGAAGGGAAAGGTGAAAGGGTAAAAGGAGAGTTCTGGTTAATTTCAGTCTGATGTGTTATCTATTCATGTGGCTATAAATGTTCTATTTTCACCGTTGTCTGGCAGATTGGGATGATCTTCCTACAGCTTTCCGTAGAAATTGGATTTTTTTTTTCTGAATCATTTTAAATGCTTGTTTTTGAGTCTGACTAAAAGCAAACACAGACATGACCAACCTGAACATTTTTTCCAACTGCATTAGCTTTAACTTATCATAGCAAGCCTGATCATTTGGTCTAGCCTGGTCTTGGCCTTTCCAGTTGACTTTGGGGATACAGTATGTATAGGAGTCATAGGTTGTAGTTCCATAGCTGGGCTTAAACTCATAAATGGACAAGTGGAAATTTGTTTATAAAGTTATATCCTAGCTGTGAGCAAAGACAGACCACCAGTTTCTCGAGTTATATTTGACTTTCAGGACTTGTCTTCCTGTTGTCTTTCTGCTTCCATCCCCACAGTGAAGGTTCAGCTTCACACATGGAAATAAACTGGTATGTTTAGATAAAGACTTCTGGGATTAAGTGGAATGGTGAGAATTACTGGATGGAGATCACTAATGCTATAGCAAAGTGTTCATCCCAGGCATTCTATTTTTACCATTGGTCAGACTGAACACAAATGTTTAAAATGATCCATGTTGCTAAATTGCCCCACTAAATGTCATTAATAAGCTGTGTTGTGTGACTCCTTATATCCCTGAATATCTACAACAAAGGTGAAGAGTGCAAAGTCAGAATGACACAACAGTCACACTAATAGTAAACATCCATCCATCCATACACCTCTTAATCCTCACTAGGGTCGTGGGGGGCTGGAGTCTATCCCAGATGACTCAGGGTGAAGGCAGGGGACACCCTGGACAGGTCACCAGTCTATCACAGGGCTACACTTAGAGACAGACAACCAAGCACACTCACTTTCACACCTATGGACAATTTAGAATCACCAATTAACCTCAACATGTTTTTGGACTGTGTGGGAGGAAGCCGGAGAACCTGGAGAGAACCCACGCTGCACGAGTCCACGCAGAAAGATCTCGGGTGTCCTCACTGGGACGTGAACCGGCGACCTTCTTGCTGCGAGGCAACAGTGCTAACCAACTGTGCCACCTTGCAGCTAATAGGAATAATAGGAAACCTATCAGGTTGAAATAAACTTTTCTTTTAAGGTTACGATCATAGGGAATACACTATGCCAGTT
>NW_007578035.1:26522-27601 GCF_000690725.1 Stegastes partitus
AAACAAAGCCTGGATATGACAATCTGCGATTTAAAAATTAGTCAATCACACGTGTTGTGCGCGTTGTGCTTTAAAGTGTTCTTACAGAAAGAATGTATCAGATATGCATGACAGTCTGGGTTGGCTCACTATCAGGCAGAGATCCATCTATGTTCTGTTAAACTTTGTCAGGAATATTCTGTTGACGCGATCTCCAAAGATACTACATGAAAGGTTTTATTCTCAGGTTGCTTATCATAATTATCAAGCACGATTCGTAACACAAAGACGATTTACTCTACCAAAAGTACGAACAAGCGCAATGCAGAAAACAGTCATGTACAGAGCCATGGTTAGGTGGAATTCACTACCACTGTATTTAGTGCAACAGGATACTGGAGATTGTTTCAACATTTTGTTGAAACAATATTTACAAGTTTTTGAGAAGGTGTAGACAGTAAAATGGTGTTTTAAAATAAAATTTAATGCTTGTGATAGCAAAGAATATAGAACGCAATTTGCCCTATTTTCTTGGATACAATTGGTTGAAGAACTGGACTGATAAGATGTTGTGTAAGGTCATTCTGATTGTGTGTCTATGATGAAGAATTATGCGTTCCAGATTAATAATGATGGATCTATAATTCTGTATATGATTTAATGTATAGTGTACTGAATGACAATTTGTTTCTTTTCCTTATTTTGTAAAGTTAACGAGACGAGTTGTTATGTTTTGCTTTATTTGTTGTTGTTGTGTGTATAAATGAGATTGTGTGTATGTGTGTGGACCCCAGGAAGAATAGCCTATGCTTATGCTGGTGCTAATGGGGATCCTAATAAACAAGAACAAGAACACATTCGCAGCCAGTATGCAGCGTGTAGCAAAGACCATACTACCGTCATACCACAAACACAAGCCACCAAAACCCAGAGTTTTGGAAAGCACTTTGTGCTACATTTCTGTATGAAAAGTGCTCTATAAATAAAGATTATTATTATTATTATAGTAAAGCACACCACGCAGTCCTTCTCTACCTGATGTTTTACTCCTTCGCTTAGCCGTCTCTTTCTGCTGAGTGAAGTGGATTTTCTGTGAGAAC
>NW_007578035.1:30086-33743 GCF_000690725.1 Stegastes partitus
ACACAAATGTTTAAAATGATCCATGTTGCTAAATTGCCCTACTAAATGTCATTAATAAGCTGTGTTGTGTGACTCCTTATATCCCTGAATATCTACAACAAAGGTGAAGAGTGCAAAGTCAGAATGACACAACAGTCACACTAATAGTAAACATCCATCCATCCATACACCTCTTAATCCTCACTAGGGTCGTGGGGGGCTGGAGTCTATCCCAGATGACTCAGGGTGAAGGCAGGGGACACCCTGGACAGGTCACCAGTCTATCACAGGGCCACACTTAGAGACAGACAATCAAGCACACTCACATTCACACCTATGGACAATTTAGAATCACCAATTAACCTCAACATGTTTTTGGACTGTGTGGGAGTCCATGCAGAAAGATCCTGGGTGTCCTCACCGGGACGCGAACAGGCGACCTTCTTGCTGCGAGGCAACAGTGCTAACCAACTGTGCCACCTTGCAGCTAATAGGAATAATAGGAAACCTATCAGGTTGAAATAAACTTTTCTTTTAAGGTTACGATCATAGGGAATACACTATGCCAGTTAATGCCCTTACAAAGATAGAAGTACAAATATTTGTTTGTGATATAATTATGTGGTTATTGTTAGTGATAGAATCTACTTGATACAGCTATATTAGTCTGTTTTCTATTACCTACACAGGCATCAGTAATGGAGGCTCTCTCACATCAACCCAGACAACTCGTCACATACTGCCACTTTGTCACATCTGAATGCACCGAGTACCCTTTAATTTTTCAATGCGCAGAGTGGTTTGATAGATCTGTGAAAATCTGTGAATGACAGAAATAGACATCATGAGTCAAATGCTCCCAGCTGGTGTCGTCACTATCGCTCTTTTCTATGCAGTGAGGATTTTACCTTGTAACAAAGGGTGTGGTTGATGTTGTCAAAGGGGTGGGGACATTTTCTTAAACTTAACTGAAGTGGTTTTGGTGCCAAAACTGAACCAAACTGCAAGTAAAAACAAGGATGAAGCCACAAAATCTCTCCAAACTAAGTGAAAAAAAAAAGGTCCAACATTTGCTATAAACCATTTCCTGGGTGAAACTCTGGAAACTGGAGTCTGGCAACCTTCTTATGAAGCGCCTTCAAAGTGGGAGAAAAAAAAAAACTTGTGCCAGCAACTTTGGCAAAAAAAAAAAAAAGGCATTATTTGATGCCCTGGGAATGAGAATGGGCTGGTCTTCTGCACACATGAATCAGAAAGAGCATGTGCACTCTGCAGAGTAATATAACATAGCGGAACATAATGTTTGCATGTCTGTGTGCATGTTCTCAGTATGTATCCTCCCTCTAAATGTTGTGCAGGGAAACTTTTTACAGCAACAGTTGCTGTGCCTCAAGGCTCCCAAAGACTCATCAAAGTAATGCAGACTCACTGGTTATGCAGACCTGAAAAAAAGAGGCAGCTGCTGAGATCAAATTGGAGGGAGCGATCCAAAGTCAATGAAAGATCCACCTGAATCAATGAGCGAGATGAAATAAATCGTTTGATCCCTGTTGAAAGAAGAAATAGAAAGAGGGAAGGAATGTTGTGAACACCCACGAAGTCCAGATACTGCAGGTAGAACCAGGGCAGAGCCCGGGTGTTCTGTCTACCTGTTTGCATCATTGCATAGCGTGTGGCTACATTATGATTGTGTAATGCTTGCTCGCTTGTTTGTGTGTTGCAAGTTGGAGGGTTGGGGAGGAGGGTGAGCCATATGCCACGCCATATGGGTCTGCAGGGGTTCTGCTCTGTCTGCCCGGGGGAAAGTAAACATGTCTGAAACGCACACAAACACACAAGTTTACACCGAGCCAAGATGCTACCGGTGATGACACCATTTGATAAATCCTCTCTCCCCCTAGAGGGCGGGAGGGGAGAAATGGCCAGAGGCTAACGATGTATTGTACCGCAATTACAAGTATGTCTCGCTACGCTGTGCAGCAAATTAAAACAACAACAACAACAACAACAACAAAACAATCACCATGCTGTATAGAGACACAGTTATGCACAATAGCACATAAAAGCACACAATCATTTGCATTCTGAAATGGAATCAATACGGCGCAAATTGCTGCAGCAGTGTTAAGACGGAATCATAAGGCAGTGCTTTGAGAACAGGACATTTCAGAACAGCATTAATTATCACAAAAACAATCAAGGGTAGTGGTGAATATATTCAGTATGTTGTTTGTGTATCAACAAGCTGAGGTGTAAGCAAAACACAGCACCCTCCTCCATTCTGATTAAAGAGCGTTTTTCATCAAAAATAATGAGTTTTCTAAATTACTTGGAAGCTGTAATAACTGCTCTTTGTTTATTGGGTAGCTGTGGTTCGTGGAATAAGCAGCACACATGGAAATGTTATCACCTAATGAAGCTACAGCGGCAGACATGTTGCCTTTTTTTAAACATATGGATTAACATTAACATTTAGGGAATATTGTGTCTGCTGAGCTGTCCAGTAGCCACCAACCTCCACCAACCGTTTCCATGAATCTTCATCAACTCCTGAGCAGGATATCTGCTTCTTTAGCTGCTAAGTGACTCCCTATGAAATGCATGTACAGTAGCTGCTACGTTTGTGCGTCTGCTCCTCTTCGGTTCTAGATGGGAAAACAAATGTTTATCAAAAACAGCAGGATGCCTGTTAACTTTATTTTTGTTGCTGAAAACAGCTGCCAGCGGTGCCTTGAAACTTAAGTGATGAGAGCAGTGACAGCATACATAAACGGTTCTGTTTTTGTTGTCTTAAGCTGCTGATGCCGAAGCGATGAAGCCGAAAGATGCTAAAAATCCTTTTCAGGGACTAAAGGATCTTTTGATAATTTTCTGTAGGTTCATAATGTCAAGTTATACCCTCAATATTAAACAATCATTTGACCCATTCTTGATGTAAAATATATCTGCGATATCTTTGTTATACAGTTTTAGGGGTGAACCGCAAAGAGATATAAGTGAGTTCACGAGTTTCTCTTTTAACCTGCTAGGTCACCATGGCAACTGATGCTGCACAACTAACCTGCTATGGAGGAGGTCCTGCTCACAGCGTCGGGTTTAAATTGGCTGTAAGACGCGTCACCCTTTCCCCAATTCTTTTTGTGACCATATTCTCTGAGCAGATTCTCAGCCGAGGGAATATGTTATATCTAAAAACCTGCTGAGCCGTACATTAGTGATGCCGCTGAACCAAACCGTGCAGCCACAGCAGGCAAACTGTATGTGTAGCTTTGCCACGGGAACTTAAAACGCATTCAGCCGGTGATGCAGAAAATGCATAAATATGTTTCTATGCTTGGTCTGGATTTGTTGTCAAGTCCGTTTTTTCACTGCGTTTACTGCAGCTAAAGTCGAGTGATTTCCAGGTGTCCTTCATTGTGAGACTTGTGGAATATCATATTTAATAGCTCTAATGTGCAGCTGCCACATTTGAAGACTCGATTAACAGTTTTCCATCAGTATGTCTCTCTTGCATCATTTGCACTAATTGTACTTTTTGCCATTTCATGTGGGGGGAAAAAAAAAAAAAGAGTCAAAAACATGTCAAACAACCTCTTTTATGGGAGTCTGATGAAGAAAACCACATTTAACAAAGACAGTTCATACTCATTAATCCCGACTGGAGTTTCAGATTTTGCC
>NW_007578035.1:34715-44317 GCF_000690725.1 Stegastes partitus
AAAAAAAAAAAAAAAATGAATGAGTTTTTGTGATAATGCAAATATTGCCAGGGCCCAAGGTCATATCACAACATGAAATAAATTGCAACCCAAAGAAATAACGCTGGTGGCCAATCAAAGCCTTCTATTCAACACCATGTGATTGTGCAATATTGGCGTGGAGAGCGTGAAGCCACAATATGCTGATTGATCGCAACGGGCGCGCTGCATGCTCTCATGTTCGTGGTGTGTTTGTGCGCGAATGCATGGACACATATTTACATGGTATCACAACAAATCCATCTTTATTTGATGTGCGGCTTTGAACAGAGGCTTTCGTTTTTTTAGACTTCTGGCTGTAGCTGTCAAAGCGTACGTGTGGAGGTGTGCACTCCCACATGTTCATGCACATAACACCGAGCTGCGTGTATCTGAAGCAGATGCAAACATTTATCTCGTGTGTCAGTTCCACAGTCGTGCAGGCTTCATGACAATTTATCCGTTTTACAGAGGTGGTGGTGGTGGGGGGGGGAATGGTATCAATCAATGTGTGTGTGTGTGCAGTGTTTTCCGTGCGCTGAGCCATGCTATCAAAAATGTGGGCAAACCTGAGAGTGTTACCTTGTGCGATATGTGCCTATGAAAGTGCACTCATGGTACTTGGAGTTCATGACAAAAGTGTAGGATGAAAGATTCTGATATTCTGCTTACTGCTCGCCCCACAGCGCTGTGCACTTAAACACGCTGCTCTCCAAACCTTTTCTCTCTCCAGGCAGGTAGCGTCCAATCATCTCATCATTTCTCTTCACGAGTCGCTAGCCACACACCTCTCTACCCCAGGTTTGCATGCCCGCTACATCCCACCACTTGCCTATTCTCCTGTAGGGATACTTCTACCCCCACTCACAGCTGCAGCGACGACAGCATCACAACCCCATTTTTCTCTCTGATGACGGCAGTTACATTCTGCTGGTGGTGTGTTTTCAGAACAACTTTGATTTGAGGCCTGGTACTGACTCCAATCTGCCCAACCCTGGGTGTTTCTGGGGGTTTTTTTTCCTCCCCTTTTCATCACACTTCATATTTTTTCTTCATTTTTACAGGCAAACTATTCAAGAGACACAAATTCCAGACACTGGATTTAGTCTCAGTGGGTGGGAAAAAGGTATTTTGCGTGTTGTTGATAGTAAATAGAGTTTACTGTCCTGCTAACCACGATACAGAATGTTATTAGTCTGAGTGTTAGGAGTTGACTCCTAAGTTACAGGAAGTGGACCCAATTAATGCGACAAGGGAGGTGGGTTGTAAAAAGAGGGTGTTTAATCGGGGGAAGGAGTGAGGACACCAAGGAAGCAGGAGGGGGAAGTGCCGGTGCACGCTGGACTTCGTGGGGAGAGGTGAGAGGGCTTAGGGTGCTCCAGTGCTCGGGGGAGGGAATCCGTGTTCCGGGGAGAGGGATCTCGTGACGGCTGGGATCCAGTCGGGGGAAACCTGGAGATCTGCTGCTGGTGGTGGTTGTTGCCTCGTAATGGCTGGGCAGGAGAGCCGTCAGGTTGAGGAGGCTGACACGAAAAACGTCAGCATAGAACTGACAAACAACAAACATGGGGGCGGCTGTGGCTCAGGTGGTGGAGCGAGTCGGTCGATGATCGGAAGGTCGGCGGTTCGATTCCGCTGGTTGTTGTGTCCTTAGGCAAGACACTTCACCCACCTTGCCTGATGTGAATGCGTATGAATGGATTGTTTGAGGTGGTCGGAGGGGCCGTAGGCGCAGAATGGCAGCTGTGGCTACAATGGTAGCTACCAGCACCAGAATGAATGTGTGTGAATGAATAATTGACAGTGTAAAGCGTCTTTGAGTGTCCAGAAAAGCGCTGTATAAATCTGATCTATTATTATTATTATTATTAACATGAGAACTGGAGGTTAAGGCCGATCTACCACTCGTAGGGGAGTTAATCCTCTGGCGCCGCATCACGGGGAGAAGCCAGCGTAATTAAAAGCAGCACTGATTGTGAATCGGGGCAGGTGTGGTGGATAATGAGCGAGTCCTCCTCGACTGTGGCCCCGCCCAGCCTGAAAGTGCAAAGCACATCAAAACTAAAACACAGGAAATACAACCAAAATAAAAGCACAAGACCGACACTAAGGGCTCAAATGCCAGTGACATCTGGTTTTCTCTGTGACAGATGTGAGCTTGTCAGATCCGCTAGATGAACTTTTCTGACTTCAACCAATGAGCTTTAATTTGGCATTAAAAAAAAAACACAATTTCAACCTCCAGTGAAGCTCTACCTGTAATACATGTTTACTTAACTCCGGTGTGGATTCTTGCCACTTGCATTACATTATTAATACAGACTTCAATCTAAGCAATCTCCATCGACTCCTGATGAATACATGAGGCTCTTCAGCTGCTCACTGCTCTGCTTTGTTCACCAGTAAGTCACTGTCTGCAGCTAGTACATAGTTTATGAGGGCTCTATTGTATGTCTGAGCTAATCAGGTGAGCAGCTTTCTTTAGAAGCCGGATTCCATTTCAACCTGCTGAGGGACTTTCAACACTGACTCTAACCTAGAACATGAAAACATGATCAGTGGTGCCAGCGCCTTTTCAGAACATGTTGCATCAGACCCTTTGCTGTCTAGTCTGTCTGTCTGAGCGATGATGTGAAGATTGGCTAGGGGTGTGTAACGCCACCATATCGTGTCTGTCTGAGCATCTCGACAGGCAAGGAATTAGTGACGGCGAGACGGAAGGTAGAAATCTTCAGCTCCAGTTAAGCCTCAAAAGAATGAATTGCACGGCGTTTGGGAAAGAGGAACCAAACGCAGACGCACACCGCTGACAGGCAGGTGGAAAAAAAAAAAATCAATCAGAAATCAAAAGCGACTTTAATAAAATTATACAGGGGCTGGCAAGGCAACAAAGAAAAAAAGTGGCTCGAGAACCAGGGATTAACTGAGGCCACATCTACAAGTGAAGAAAACAAGAAGTAAAATCCCAAAAACACGAGGAATGAACCGACTGGAAACTAAGACAGGCTGATATACAAACTCACTCAGAGGCTGATTGGAAGACGAGAGGTGAAACCAGAGCGCGCAATCAGACCCGGAGGCAAAAAAAGTAAAAACCACAAGATGCACGCAAGAAATGACAGCGCACAACAAGCAAAAGCAAAGATGATGACAGAAAGAGACTCTCAAAGACTCGACTGTCCTGCATCCAGGTGTGATTGTACACCTCGCTATCGCAATGATGGGATTCCAGGCTGTCAAACAAATAAATGACGACAAGAATAAAAAAAAAAAATCCTGCCCATTGTCTGCCTCAATCACAATGCTGTGAATAGATATTGGGGTAGCCGGTGTGCAGCTGATGCTCGGGGTATAATGGAAAACGTGTAGTTTACCTCTTATATCGCAGACGTTAAAGCTTCTGATTTGACAGATTGTTTTCAAAGTCAAGATGGCAGAGAGTGAGTGTCCGGGCAGGAGACAAATGCCACCCGAGGTGAGCGGGAATATTTTATGCATGTGTTCATCAACCTTGCCCTTTCTTTCCCCCCTGTCAGGCCTCTTTACCCCCCCGGTGCTACAGCGTGGGGATAAGGTGTGTCCTCCCTCGGGGTGACAGCGTCCCTTGTCTTGGCCGTGTTTCCTGCAGCCACTGGCCCTAATCACATTAACGAGACCCACAGTCAGGTGCACAGGAAAGCTAGGACATCCTTGATGCATTCATTCCGTACGTTTGTGTCGTGTAAATGGGCAAAAGGGTCGTGGAAAATGGAGCAAGGAGAGAGAGCTAAATATGGAGATCATTTCCAATGTCCTAGAGAGGTAAAACATACACAGCTTAGCAGAGATGTCTGATTAGTATGTGGAAAAAACATTAACTCTTCTATTCCAACAAGCTCGTCTATTAGAAGTTCATCCTGGCTGCATTGATCACAGGCTCCTTAAATAAGCATGTTTATATTTGTCTGCAGTGCCGTGGTTCACTCTGAGACGAATAGACTGATTGTATTTGACAAAAAGCCGTGAAAGCCTGATTTTTCTTAATTGACTCCCAGCAATGGACTGTAAGACTGTAACACACGGTTCAATACTGGAAGGCACTAGCGAGGAAGTAGAATATGTGAAAACGCTGAGCAGCAGGGATCAAGTAAATACGTTGACTGGAGCAGAGTGATGAAGATACAACAACAATATATCTGCAAACAACACATAAAAAGAACAATCTGTAATGTGGCATCCTATAAAGGTCAACGCGTCATGATCGTTTTGTATTTTTAAATTGGTATTAATGACCTGAGGTTTTAGCTAGAAATCACAAGCTGTCCTTGAACAACAATGACAGCCAGCCACTGACAGTAAATAGAAAAAATAGAATTTACTGTCTGTACTTTTTTTCGAAATTGCTTTTTTTTTCTCCTGACAAATCTACAGTCAATAATTTTAATATTTGTTCAGGGATGAGAGGATAAGTTTGGGGACAAACAGCTGTCTCTTCCACTGTTCCTTTTTCTTTTCCATTCCCCATTTTTTTGCCAATACTGAGGTGCAGAGTTGCTGGTCAAATAAGCCATTAAATACATATGGTGGCTTACTTCTCTGGCAAAATACAACTCAAATAATTCAGTTTCTGATATAATTATTAGACAGCAGTCTGAATATCGAGCGACCTTGGACACAGTGTTGCTGCTAGCGTTGCTCAGTCATGACAAAAATAATTACAAGCAGTGTGAAACATAAGGCTTAAGCTGATTTGCTTTTTTCTCCTTTATGCTATTCTGTTAGACCCTCACACATTTCTCAAAAAACACTGCAGTTCTGACGCCCCTTCAGAGAGAACACAGCCAGCACCATTACCCACTTTGTTTGTTGGTGCTGTCCGAACTTGACCTCGAAGCCTCATCATTAGCCCGCCTATAGACGGAGAACACCACCCGGCCAGCATGAGAGGAGAGGCAGAGGAACAAGCTTTGGCTTTTAAGTATCCTGACACCACTGCACTCCAACATAACAGCAGAATCTCTGTTTTGACCATCATACGTCCATTAATGCATCTGTGTATTCTTTTAGTGCCTCTTAATGATCGGTGCTGTCAAGGAAAACAACATTTTTAATAATTAAGAGAAAACTAAAGCTATGGAAGTAGTTCTCCTCCAAAAATTCTTTCCCAAACCTTAAAAAAAACTGTGTGATACCTCAAGGAATATATATGCAATTTAAGAAAAAATGAAATAATGTTGTATGGTGCAGGATAATCTTCTGTAATTTTTGCCAGATCATTTAAACCGCTCTGACTTCTTCTTTTTTTTCCCTCTTTGAAACAGATGGTGACAAAAAAAGTTTTTCCCAGAATCATTTTTCTAAGTTACTGTTTTTATCATCTATGTACCCAGCATTTAAACTCACTTGGAAGCAATCAAACATGCTTTTAGTCTTACCCAGCAAACAATTAGAAAAATGATGCTGGTTTTTTGGGGGGTTTTTTCACCTGTTTTCACAGATGGAAATTTAGAAAACTGATCCTCGTCAAACTTTTTCCTCTTCTGTTTCACAGACTGAAAATGAAACGAACAAACTTAGAAAGATCATCAGGGCAAATCCCCCTCCAGACGTTAATTTAACCCAGAACTACTCATCTCGGTCTATCAAAGCTTTTTTTTTGTTGTTGAAAATAATCCCTTCCTGCCTTTAACTTACATAGTTTATATGCACTATTGCTTCCTCTACAATGTGCAGATCTGTAAAATCCTCCATCTCTGTGTCAAATCATCTCCTTCTCACTGCAGCTCAGCACACCAGCTCACCCACAACTCTGCTCAAGCAATGTAAAACCACTGTAGCTACACAATGACACATTGGAGTAAATTGTAAAATACTTGTCAGAACTGGGAACAGATTTTGAAGGAGAATGATAATACAGAATCGCACATGGTTGCTTCCTTTGTTTCGTATTAAACCCTGAAAGGCTGCAGTTTCAATGTGGCAATGCTCATCTGTAGTTTATGATATATCTTCCAGGATTAAACAACAAAAACATGTAGGCTCGTACTTTATATGATTTGCTAAGTCAGAAACACAAAGATTTTTTTTGCCTCTCAGAGCTTGTGGATACCTCATTAATTAGCTCTATTTAATCAACTACACATATGCTTTATAAAATGACTACAATAACCCACTTAGGCCACTGGTTTTACCCAATAAATATTTTAAACAGCTTCCATTTATCACTCCGCAAACACAAGCTGTATGACTTTCTTTGTTTTCGATAGGTCATGTCCTTTTCGTCTGACCCATAGCATCGAGTAAAGAGAGCAAAATCATACAGCAAACTGATTGACTGGAACGCTCAGACAGGCAGAGGAGGAGACAGACAGGGCACAGCCAGGGAGCTTTTACAGCTCATTACAGACTGGAGTCCTGGAGTTTCTTATATAACTCCCTGTCCATGTTTTTCTTTTTTTTTTTTTCTTTCCTTTTTCTTTCCCGCTCTGTTTTTGTGTATCTTGTTTGGAAGACAGACAGAAACAGAGAGAAACCAAAAAAGAAGAAGAAAAAAAAAAAAACTCAATATCTGGTTCCAAAAGTTCTGAAAACAACAATGAATCATCCAGCCAATTAAACTTGCTATTTTTTATTTATTTCACCCCCCCTCTCCAAAATGCTTTATTTATTCCATAACCGTTTTCTTACGAATATTTTCTCCCCTCTTTGATTTACCTGTTTACCCTTTGAAACTCCATTAAAAGGGAAAAATAAAGTAACTTGTTCGTAGGCCATTGGCGTGACTGCATCTAGCCGAGAGTGGCTTAAAATCAATGCAATCCTGTTAAGTCTCTCACCATGAAGCTTTGTTGGGAAAAGGCTGTTCTTCTCTGTGGGTTTCTACGTTCTCCCAGACATACATCTCTTTTATCCCCTTTTTGCTATTTAAAAAAAACAGAGTGTTCTTTTTATTTTTCTTGATGAATTAGAAGCTAATGCAGTCCTCGGGGAGTGAAGTGGTGCTGAGTACAATTTATGACCCCAGGACCCTTGTAACGCCCACTCCAAAATGATGTTTTGCTGGTATGCCCAGCTGGGGTTATTTCACTAAGGAAATGTATTTATTTTTTACTGTACATTTACGGTTGTCGTTTCACAGCAGCGTCATGCCATCCCCTCTTCTACCTGTCTGTCCTCACCTGCGTCCGTCATTTCTCACACAAACTTCTCGCTGATAAACTAATGGGAGAAAAACAAACAGAGGCAAAGAATAAAACTAATTCTCCCTCACTTTTTGCTTTTAACCCGAGATGTGAATACCATTTAACCAGCAGATTTTAAAGAACCACCTCATTTAGCATGGCATTAGAAGACATCCATTAGAATTGGATGAATAAACTCTCATGATAAATGAGAGGTTTATAAACATTCGGTTCTGCTTGGCTTAGGTCATTAAGCTTAAAAGGCCATTAGCCGAGCACCCGTGAGTGCACTGGGCAGGCCTCGACGCGATGCACATCAGTTAGCATTAGGTTTGGCCTGCTGATTCTTTGTAAAAAGCCGAAAAGGGATTTTAATAAAGTTCAACAAAAACAACTGGTATCATGTTAGTTTAACGCTAATAACCGCAAAGTACTGTTTTTATCCAATAATGTGCGATTCAGTGATTTCAGCGTCACGATCAGGCCAATTTAGGTGAAGCAGATTCATGATGATGCCATGAATAGATTTTATTCATCAATTAGCTTCATTTAAAGTGCAGTAAACAGAAGAAAAAAAACCTACAAACAAAATCAACATTTGGCACGACCATCCTTTTCCTCTAAAACAGCACAGACACACCGATGCACCGCTTTTCTAAGAACTTGACAGCTAAGTTGTTCCAAGCATCTCGGAGAACTTTCCGCGATGCTTCTGTGCATTTATGCCGTCTCAGTTCACTCGCTGCTGTCTTTTTATGTAATTCCAGGCTGACTCCATGATATTGAGATCAGGTCGCTGTGGGAGACACACCATCTGTTGCAGGCATCTTTGTTTTTCTTAGGTACACCTCGACTGGCCGTACATCTGGGCTCGTTCACATCGAGAAGGAAACTCTTTAAACGTTGCTGCAGTGTTACTTTTTGTATTGCACTTGGTTAGTTAGTCCTTCAGCAGATATTTTTTGACTACAAAAACACTTGTTCTAGCCAGCTAAGAGACTTCATTTTAGGTTTCTCCCGCCCACACATCGTTGAAGATCACCTTAGGTTTCAGATTTTGTTTTTCTTTCCTGCACAAACTTGCTAAACTTAAAATCTACCCACAGACGTCAGGGGACAGAGATGGTCATTTGAATTTCGAATACGATTTGGATCGTCGTCCTGTTTTAGCTGCTCCTTTTCAGTTTCACAGTCTAGACGTCTGCACGTCATTTCCATCCAGAATATGCTGATATTCAGTGAAACTCATTCTTGCTTCTGATTGTGTAACCTTTTCTCTGTCACTGGCTTCCACACAGCCCACAAGCAGAATGTTTCCCCCCACCCCACCAATGCAGGGCTCGGCTTACACTTTCTCAAATGAACTTGGCTCATCCAGATGTTGCATTGCTTACTTCAGGCATGAATTTTTGTGATTAGGTCACAGCTCGGGTGACTCTTCCATGTAGAGCCAGTTTGTGCATCGATGCTGTATAGTGAAATGGGACACCACCACCACCAGCGGCACACCTGCGTCAGCTTCACCTCACCACCGAGCCTTTGCAGTCGTAGCCTTTCTGCTCAGCCGGAATGCAGATTTGTCAAAACATTCTCCTGTTCTTTTACACTTCCTAACCCTAAACCTTCCTTGAAATTGAAAACTAAAAAGTTTGTTCTATTTAGAGCTTTTCCCAGCTTTGCAAATCAACTGCATTTTAGCTCCTCAGTCAGTCCCGGGAGCTCGTGGTTTGCTGAGAAGGTTACAAGAGTCAAAAGTACTTATGAAGTTCTGGAACCGTCATTAGCTCTGTGTTTTTGATTGTTGACGCACACAAGCTGGGGACGTTTTAAATATGCATTTGTAATTAGCATAATGATTTCATTGGCTGTCTTCTGCACCACTGGTTCAGAATAGGAAAACACTATTGTGCCTCAAAGCAATCAGTGGATTGACAAATCAGTTTTATCGAGACAGTTTGCGTGGTGGCATGCGGTTACTTTGTCTGAGTCACTGCTGGTGGTGCAAGCTGACAACACAAGATAAATCCAGTTAGAGGCTTATTTTCAGGTCGAGGTGCTGCGGCGTCCTGTAAGTGAATCAAAAATGGGAAAGAATTGGAAAGAAAACATGTGCTTCTGCCTGCTTTTATTTTTTACCTAGAATGCAGTTCTTAAAAAGGGTTGGAGAACACTGAAAGTGAAGGAAGTAACCTAAAATGTATACAGTGATACTAGTTCTTGGCCTCGCCTGCAAATAAGGGGCATTTTGGGGTATAACTGTGTACTTTAAAGCCTTATATCACTGTGCACAAAAACTCAAATGTTTCAAGCAATCAAAGGAGAGGTAAGCTTTAAGCTGGCAGGGCAATGCGCCCATCCACAGAGTACAGGTGGCAGAAATGTGGCTTTGAACCATAGACTGTATAAAAGATGGACGTAGCAACC
>NW_007578035.1:44947-49339 GCF_000690725.1 Stegastes partitus
GCAAAGCTTGAACATCAGTGGACCGAGCACAATGAAGTCAAAGGAGACTATGTTATAAAATATAGCAAAAAAACAGTCCTTTCCCTGTGACTGGTGAGACCCAGAACTTTTTGAAGGACTCTTGTAAACATTAATTCAAGTGCACTGGTCTTGCACCCCCAATCTATATTTACAATCTATATTCCTTCATGTGAAATTACATCATTTCATAATCCAACTGAAATAACATTACATCAACCTTTATCGTCATCAAGGCATAATGTATTCATTCCAGCTGGCTGAGGGGCGTCGCTGTGTTCGACTGACAGCAGGTGGCCGGTGATGGAGCCAACAAATAAAGAGCACAAACTTACACTGTGGCCTGCATGTAAAGGACAGAAAACACATTGCTGGTGGTATAGATTTTTTTTCACAGCAGATGTTTTTCTGTCATGGCACAAGAAGCACACATGTGCCACTGATAAGTGTAATTGATTTTGTGAGCTCGTTCCAGAGTGTTTGCATTGTACAGTCAGACTCCCTGCCGCCGTCGTGCCTGAGACGCTTATTGTCACCGAGCAGGTGAGACGAAAGTTGTGTCACCTGTGCTTTTTCCTGGTAAGATAAAACGACTGGTGCATGTTTATGAACTGTTTAAAGAGCTGTAGCTGAGTAGATATCCAGCCTGCAAACTGATTTTTGAAGCGCGCTTGTTCTCAGCGAGCGTTCTGTTCGGTCGGTCATTCAGCAAAGGTGCAGGACAAAAAAAAAAAAAGCAAATGGGGTTTCAAAGTCCCCTGTCTGCCGTAACAGACTGCCATCTCAGTGTGACCATCTGCACCGCCTGTGATGAAAAGCCAACATTACGGCTTTATCCAAAAAATTTGCTGTTTTGAAATCACGTCTTAATCAAGTCGATGGCAAACGCTAATAGCAAACTAGACAGATGTAATGTATAAACAAAATAAATTCAGATTTCCCCATTTTGGTTTCTTATTTTTTCTCAAAAGGGCAACACGAAACCAGTTATTTTATAAAAAATCTCAGCAATGAATAGTTTATATGGCTGATAAACAGATACCTGCCACACCTTTCTAATCTTTTACCAATACGACCGCTGCTCTCCGTCCACATTTGTGCCGCTAATAATGTTTACAGCTGCTGCCCTTATATTAGAAACACAGCGCTGATGTGTCATTTACTGTGTCCGAGTGAGGGTGCCAGCCAGAAACCAATTCGCAAAGAGCTATCGCCACATTGCCGAGAGACCGTGAGTGTGCAATTTCAGTCAACGCGATATTAAGTTTTGCGATGACTCCTATCAACGAGCTGGAGGCAATTACACCTCAATGGAAGCGTTCATACGTTTTTTTTTTTTTGTGTGAGTTTGTGTGCGATTACCCTCGCCATGTCATACGTGATTATGGTAATTAGCAAATTACAGGATAAGATCGAGATTACTATTCGACACACAGCTGTTGAGGGAAAAAAAAAGATGGAGGAACGCACACACACACATGTAAACACAAATGAAGGAGAGGGGGAATGCAAGAGTTATACATCAGCGCAAATGTCAACGTCCGTCTCTTAATCCCTCCATTAATATGAGGCAGTGGGTTTTGAAGCATCCGTACACGGTGTATAAATCAGTGCTTAACAAGCCCTAACGAACCTTAATGATTCTTAACGATCCTATAAACCCTTGATAAGAGGTTGATTATCGGGACGGCGGGCCAATGCAAATGGCTGCTCACCACTGGCCTTTGGCTGTTTGTGTAAGACAGAGGCAGGAAGACGAAGCTGTGTTCGGGAAGGAGAGTCGAGGGAATTTGTGCGTTTTTCTTTTTTTTTAATCCTTGTGTTTGTACATGTGGAGGTTTTGTGCACAAATGTGTGTGTGTGTGTGTGTGTGCGAGCCGTCGAGGGATGAGGTGCAGACTTTGGGTGAAAATGTGTTTCCATTCCAGCGGGCTTAGAGCAGGAAACAAAAGGAGAATGGCAGTCACCTGTGAAACAAAACAGACACTTTCTTTCTTCGTCTCTCTCAGTTTCTCCACCTTGCTGCTATTTGTTAAATACAATGATCCACTGCCTTGTCTGAGATTAGAGTGCAGAGCTTCGGTAAATGTTAATTCCTCTCCCGAGCAGACTCAACGGAAGCTGAATGGGTCGGTCACCGAAAGACGGTTCTCATTTTCTTACCACTACCTGGGCAGACACTTCGGAGTGGCGCTCCATTTGTACATTAAAAATAGAATGATATTTCGAATATGGTAATATACAGTTGTGCGCTTGAGCCCGAACAAAGATGCGTGACATGAATAGCTGTCAAGCTTTGTGGCTTTGTGAGACAAGCACGACTCTCCTTTGAGCTACTTGTAAATATCAGCAGACTAATCCCTGTGAAAATGCCAACATGCTGATGGTAGCTAACATAGTGGTGTTTCCCATTTTAAACATTGTTAGATTTGCAAATGAATTCTAAACACAAAGCACAGCTGAGGCTGGTGAATTTTGGTAAACCAGAGAATTAGACAAACTGAAAATGTGCTCCGTTGATGGCACGAAATAAAATATCAGGAAAATGTCTAAAAATAAAAACAAAAAAAAATCTAATGTTTTCTACCTTATTAGCATGTGATGTTTTTATATGCTGGAAGAAAAATAAACTAAAAAGCAGTCAGTGCCATCGCTGGGCATTTCCTTATATATTCTTTAAAAATGTATTTAAATGAAATTTTGAGTTTCATATGTAACAAACCTAAAGAACCAATCCTGCTCGCTTGCATGGTGGCACTTTTCTGTAACATTATTCTCCTTCGGAATCAGTTTCTGTTTTGAGTATGTATGGTTGAGTCACGCCAATATTACAAGTTGTCATTGTGCAGCACAAAGTCAGCCAGCAGAGCTGTAGGTGAGCTGGTGTGCTCGAGTTGGGCGAGGGGTGGGAAAGGTGGCGACTTCATAGAGCTCACATTCTGCAGGAAGCAACAGTGAAAAGGCAGGAAGGGGTTATTTTCATGCAAAGACACCCGCAAAAAAAACAAAAACCCAAACTTAAAAATAAGCAAGTTTGAGACAAAAGGGTGATTTTTTTTTTTAGGGGTTTGATCAAATACAGGGCAGGAACTTCAAGAATAACGGGTTCTCAAAGCCACTATGCTTGTTGTTAAAGAGGTAGATTACTGGAAGGCTTGCAAAAATACAAACGCTCACAGTCAATACAGACTCTCTTTCATCCTTGAGCACCATTTTAACCAGCAGAGGATTTTGTTTACTTGAAACTTGGATACTGCCGCCTTAATTTTATCCAAGCAGATTACCATGATCGAGCTCTGAGGGGCTTCGGGCTTTGTGCTGCTATCTCGCCACTATTACTGGGTCACTGCGATGCCAGTGCAGCAACTTCAGATACCCACAGCTGATAAGGGGGTTGTGCTGCTAACCAGCTGGCTTTGCAGCAAGTGTTGGCAGAAATCACAAAAAGCCCAAACAGTTAAAAGCTTACAGCTTCACTGTAGTCGTTAAACTAGTTTTTCACAGCATTAAGTCTTGAAGCAACCCGATGTTTTCCCTGTTTGATTGTAATTGGCTAAATAAATTCATAACACAACCTTGTTTTCTTCAATTAAATACATGTTGTTCATGGATTTTCTGTAATTATCAACAGCTCTTGAACAACCTCGGTTAATTGACTGAGTCGACGTGGCATTTGTTATTGGAGGCAAGTGGAAATGCGTCTTAGCAAATAGAGGGTGTCTACCAAATGAAGTCCATCTGTAAGATTAATCCTGTTATCACCAATGTCCCACAGTAATAAACAGAGCATAATTGCTCTACAGAGTGGGACTCCTCAGCTTACAATACCCCAACTATCTTTTAATTGAACCTACAGTCCAGTGTAGCAGCCTACGGGTGGTCATATTTTATATTGTCCAAATGTCACAGTCTAATTTCATGTGTGTATTTATTTATTTATTTTTTCGGTGGTTGTTAGTTTGTGTGGTTGCACTCGAGGGCAAGCGACTGAATTATTTTTCCACAACATTTACTGCCTCCAGCAGTGAGAAATACACGCTTAAACCAGTGATTTTTTTTTTTTTTTTTTGCAGTGTTGGAGATGTTTTACCCGGGGCGCTGGGCAGAGACATCGGGGACCCACACGTGTAACGAGGTGATACCCTGCCAAACACGGATGTCAAAAAAACAAACAAAGCACGACCCGCTGACGTCCGGTACATACATAAAACGAGCGACGGAAAATAAACTACATTCAAATCGAACTCCTGTCTTGCAGCTGTGGTGTGACAGGAAGTGGTCTGCAGGGGATAATAAACACATTTCTAATGATCCTATAAGAGAGAAGACAAATTGCCAGCTAACTGTGCTTCTGACATGCTATTACTGTGGAAT
>NW_007578035.1:50072-101123 GCF_000690725.1 Stegastes partitus
GAAATCGTGCTTCCAGAGGAATGGCGTGACAATTTTTGTATGCTCCTGTTGTCAGAGTTATTACATCCTCACGTAGAATATGAACAGCTTCAAAACGCACTTATGCGGTTTGGTGTGGATGATTTTTTTAAATTTTTAAATGAGGTGGTGTGTACGTAAGTTTTTTCTAGTCGGAGGGGGCAGGATATTTGGTTTCACAAAAACCCTGCTACGTGTGGACAAGGCTTTACTCAACATACAGTAATATGAAGAGCAATGAAAGAACAGAATAAAAACTAAATATCATCATAGATGGTAGTGTAAGTGTCCACACGTGGCCATATGGCCCCAGTTAAGCAGAATGAACTCCTGTGGTAATAAAACCCAACATGTGATGTCCATGCATGTGGACGCCAGGTCTTAAGAGGTTAAAATAAAACTAAAAGATTATTATTTAACCCAGATTTTCAGTTATTCATATCCATGGGGTGCTCTACAGGCAGGGACACACACACACAACCCTTAACACTTAAAATAAATGTGATTAAATAAACCTGAAGTTCTGTGCAAAAGTTTTAGGCGCTAAATTAAAGCAGATACACTTTGAAAAACATGTGATTTATAGCTTTTATTCATTAATTAACTTTGTACAAAGTGCAGTAGGCAGAAAAAACTAAATCAAATCAATACTTGGTTTGAGCACACTTTGCCTGCAAAGTAGCACCAATTTTCCTCGGTACACTCGGTGCATGCAGCTACCTGAGGTGGGTTGTTCTAAACATTTTGGAGAAGAGTTCTTTTTGTGGATTGAGGCAGTTTCAGTTACCTCTGCCTCCTTATGTAATCTTAGCTGGGCTTGGTGATGTTAAAATATGTTGCTACAGCTTCCTGTGACTCTTTCTGTTTGTCCGCGGCCGTTCTCACGCTGCAGAATACATTTGGGACCAATCAGATGCGTCCCTGAGTGCGCTGCATGGTGGTCTAAAGTGCCTTAAACTTGTATTTATGTTAAAGCTAAAATGCTGTGCTATGTGTTTCTTCAGTTTGTGCCAAAAACTGTTGTGCAATAGGAAACACACTTTTTTTTTATATATATATATCTGGCATACCTGACTCTCACACTGAGAGACAGTAGTTCTGGCCTCAAGGTTTAACAATGTTCTGGAAAGCTTTCCCCAGAGGTCCTTGCCCGTCGGCCATGACTCATTTCTGGCTGGCATCACAACCAGAGCGGGGAATTTCATCAGACATCTCAGTTTTTACAAGCCGCAGGACTAATTGAAAGACATGATATGACTACGCAATCTTAAAACGCAGCCAATCAAACACTCAGGACATTTGTGGTAAAGTTTTTTTTGTTTTTTTTCAAATTATGATTTCTTATCTGTTGCCTTAAGACAACAGTGTTTGTCAGAGCCGTTCAAATCATTGCAGAAAAATTAAATCAGTTCAATGATGGGAAAACGCTAAAGTTGAAGTTTGGTTTGAGAACTAAACTGATAAGGTTTAGGTTGAGATCATGGGTTGTTTATTAGATTATGTGTAATATTTGGTTGTATGTTACCAAGAGATGATTTCAATGCTTCGAAGGCAACGCCTCTCCTTTGGCAAACCCTTTTAGGGTCTTTCTACTGGCACAACCCTGAACAGACATTTTTAGGTCCATTAGAATAGCAAGGCTCTACAAATGTATACAAAAATAAAACCACTTAGTAAGTTATTTCTCTCTCTACTGACCACCAACCAGAAGTACTCCTCCTGTGTTTGATGGCTATCTGCACATGTTCTCTTGTTTTCTAAGCGTCAGCCCTTGAACTCCGTTTAACTCTGACAATGGTGAAGCAGTGAAGTGGCTGCATTATGTTTCCTTGGTAAATAGAAAAATGTTGTCTTAAAAGCAGTGCATAGAAAGCTCAAGGGAATATGAGACTTTTCTTATTTTTAGTAAAAGGAGAAAGGGAAGCTGTATATATATTGCCGTATCGATTCAGAGCTAACAGATTCTGTAACATGACACATTATGGGAGAGTCTGAGCTGTGGCCAGGAGATAATGCACCTGTTATGCACTTTTAACTGAGAGCAGACTTATTTTAGGCCAAGAAAAGTTTCCAGATGGGCCGGACTACTGCTTGCTACTCAGTCAGATTAGCAAAACCTTTAACCAGTTATGCGTCAGCTTATTGATCTCAGCTCAAAAACACTGCCATCCCATTTCCTCAAAGTTCGTCATTTGAAATGCCCTTCGGAGCGTTAATGTAGCGTTTCACCGTCTTCTGCACGCTTGTTAACCACCTGTTCACTTACAACTCCTCTGACCTCTGCTGCTGATGCATTCTGGGCCTCCATTCTGCGTCTGTGCAAGAAAAAAAAAAAGAATTCTTTGAAAACCCCAGACACTGTTGTCAGAAAACGGTTCCGGCTGCCTCCACCACTGATCCGCTACTTTATAAACGGGATGAGTGTGTTTAAGGATGACGCACCTTTTTTTTTTTCCAAGAGGATACACAAGAGGCGAATGCAGGTGGAGAGGAGGAAGTGACAAGTAGACAAGAGGAAGATAGACAGAGATGTAGACAGATTAATGGCCCAATAAAGGCCCGGGGCAGAACGCTGTCAGCATGAAGAACCCAAACAGGCTGGCCAACAGGGGAAATCATGACAGTCACAACACAAATGAACGATCTGCTATTCCACAGAGACGGGGGAGACTAATTCATGTGTGTGCACTCGTAACGCACAAACACAAAGGAAGCCCTGAGATTGCGGCGTTCTAATTGGTAATGACGCTTCAGTAATGCGTCCATAATAACTCCAATGCCACCTGAAATAAACACACACAATGGAGAGGACATTAAAATGACATGACATCCTTGCTAACAGAGCTGACAGCAATAGCTCTGAAGTTCAATTGCAATAGTAGATGCATGTGAATATGACTGCATGTCTATCTGAGAGTGTGTGTGTGTGTGTAGGTTAGCGTCTGAACAATCAACGCCTCCCATAGTTTCAGAAACCAGGAGTGGAGAAGTTGGAGACAGAAAGAAAAACAAGCTGTATAAAAAGTTATTATGCTTCACTTGGCCGTCCCCTCCTCCTTCATTCCTCCACCCCTTCGTTTTATCTTTTGTTTTTAGCCGTGAGATTGTTCTCTCCATCTCCTCCCCCTCCATCTTCCCACTTCAGAAAATAAATGAGAGAAAACAAGCACATTTAGTGGTTATTGTCTTTCTCCCTCCCCAGTTCTAGCAATTCAAAGGTCTGGTGGCGAGATACACACACCGCACACACACACACAGGAACGGAGACACTCTGTCACACTTCAGCACATACATTTTCACTTACACACATCCATTCATGCGCGTTCACACACACACACACACGCAATCTGCAACTTTGATGGCGCTATAAACACATTGATAAAACCATTTCTATAATAAGCAGTGTTTGTCAAAATGTCATCCCTCGGCCCCACAGCCATTATCACGGCTTCAACATTTATAGTGGCTCTTTAAATAAACGGCCCAGGCCTTCATGGCCTACAGTGATACCCATCTCGACGCCCACGTACACACACACACACACACACTTCTCTTCCCACTACATGGCCGACCATTACCCCGCAGGCTTAATGGGAATATCCTCTTTGCGGTAACTGAAGCTCTGGCTGTTTTTTTTTTTTTTCTTTTTGTTTTTCCAACTGAAAACTATAATTGACTGCATCAAGAAAACCTGCGGAACAGAGATGGAGGAGATGTTTTTTTTTGTTTTTTTAATATTAAGGTATTATTTCAGTCATTTCTTGGACAGCTTGTCTTTTTGGCCATTAAACTGAACATGTCCGTCCCCTTACAGCTGCACCATTCAATTATTGTTATTATAAAAATCGCTAAAAAGATGTAAATTGTGTCACTCATGCAAAGAGCTATCATCTACAGAGCATTTTAGCATCTTTCTGCTCATTGTTTTGGTTTTCCCTCACATGACTTCATTACCTTGAGTCATTTTTTCTTAACTGAACTACATAAAAAACACAATAATAAGTTAATATGAAGGTTTAGGGGCTGATATTGTGAATAAAAGTCAGACATGGACCCATGTGCACCACCCATCCACTGCTTCAGTGCACATCACAATTACTATGCCACTGGGGGATGTCAGTTTGGGACAGGTTTTTATTAAAGAGTAAGTGAAAACCAAAACTGAGCTAAAAGGAGGGTGAATGTTTGATTTATTTCCTCATTATTCTTTTATTTTACTGGTAAATTCCATTAGAGTTTTAAACAATACATGTTTCTATGTATGCTTGTAGGTGCTTATTTGACTGATACACTCAGTTTAGTTATCTTTTCTTTATGAGAAATATTCAACAGGTAAGTAAATGACCCACAAATGATGTCCTTACTGGAAACAGTAGAAAAGCTTGTGAGCACCGTTACTGTTCAAAAACGGCTCGGAAACATTCAGTTATTATAAAGACTGCGGAGATGATTGATTAAAAAAACATTCCCTCGTGTTCAGTTGGGAAATTATGAAGCATCCGGGCTAAAATGTTTGGCTTAGTAACTTGGCAACACCACAATTTGATAATGAAGACCTGTCAAAAATTAGAATGATTATTCAGGCCGGTAATTTCTTGCAACATCTCGCAACACCACCATCCACCCACACGCTCACGTCTCATCACAGACACACACTGAGAAGCACACATACATCGTAATTGATTGTAACTGCCCCTACGATCATTTTCAAATTCTGCAAATCCATTTGCAAAAGGTCTGAAGTCAATAATCCATCCATTTTTTTTTTTTCGATAGCAATTTATACAAATGGGATTCTTTTTTTAAAAAAGGTATATACTGTACTTTATGTTCAGAGAGAAAAACAAAACGCTCTCCTGTTGTATTTGTTTGCAGGAATTGAGGTCTAGCAGTGACAACAGGAACCAGGAGGGAAACATTCATCATGTTTGAAGTCATTGTTCCTCATTCTTCATGCAGGCCAAGCCAAGACAGCAGGAAACAGTCATACGTGATGTTCCAGCTTTACAAAACAAAACATAGCTGTTGATATATTGTGGGGTTTCTTTTTTTGCATAGTATTGATTATGACAAATGGTAGCAGCCATCCACCGCATAAAACACATTATTGTGTTTGATGTAACAGCTCGGACTCAAGCGGACAAAGGATGCGACGCGTGATGTATGTGTGTGCCCATGAGGCATTGATGTGTAAACATGTCTTACTTGTATTGCATTTTGCTGCATGTGTATGTGTGTGTGTGTGTGTGTGTGTGTGTGTGGTGTTTGCTTGCGCTAGTATTTCATTTCTGGCCCTGCTTTACAACTTTATGAAGGCATTATTGGTAGCTTCCAGTCAAAATGAGATCTTTTCGGAGGGTTGCCCTGAGGTCAAACCTGACGGGATCCTCAGAATATTAACAAAGAGAGACCTCAGTGAGACGCCATAGGGCTGGGCGAGAGGTGAGGAAGACCAAACGAAAGAAGAAGAAAAAAAATTAATACTTGAGAATGTTTGAGAAAGGAATGAAAAGCGAGATAAGTTGGAGGAAAAACTGACACTTACAAATATAGGAAGGCTATTATTGCTATTGCCCATAGGTAGTGGGGCAGCAGAGTTAGTTAAGTCAAATGGAGTTTAGTGGAAAGTCAATATAAAATAGTTGAAGCTAAATTGAAAAAATAAAATAAAATGTGGAAATGTAATTTTAAAACTATGAACAGTAATCCACGATTAATTAAAAAAAAAAAAAAAAAAAGTAATATTTGACTATCATAATGTTCAAACACATACAACAATAGAGTTATTATTATTATTACTAATGTTGGTGTTGTTGCTAGTACAACAATTTCCCTGAGGTACCCTACCAAAGAGATCAATAAAGTTCTGTCTAATCTAATCTATCTAATCTAATTTCATACTTTTAGGAACATAAAGAGAAACACTGGTCTATGCTGAGTCATCTGTGAGCTAATGTTAGCTTATATTTACCACTTCTAGCCTCAAAACACAACTGAGTGAGTCATTTTCATAGTTTGGAGATTATCTTCATTATCTGTCATGACATGATTTTTTATTTTTTATACCATCCATTTGTCCATTCATTAGGAATACCTGGTTATGTCCTGTAGAGGGTCATGGGATGGGCCAGAATAAGGATCTGAGCGACTATGACGGGGCCACATTGGGATGACGTCACAGTCACAGCATCTCTCCGTTCCCTGTATGTTGCGGTTAGTAACTCGCGACAGTGGCCCAAAGATGGACGACCGTTGAACCGGTGACAAGGTATCGTTCACCTGAAGCTTGTTGATGCATGTGAGCGTCAGAACTAGACCATGGAGCGATGGAACGAACACGGCTGGTCTGTTGAACTACATTTTCTTTTTACATCATGTGGATGACTGTGGTCATTTATCTGGGGAAGAGATGGCAACTGTACTCCTTGATGCTAGTGACATCTTCCAGCAGGATAATGCACACTGCAAAACTTGTGGAACAGTTTGAGGAACACTACAAAGACTTCAAAATGCTGACCTAGCTTCCAAATCTCCCAGTCCGATAGTGCTTTCATGGGATGTGCTAAAAAACCAAGTTCAGTTTATGGAGGCCCCACCATGCAACTTACTTAAAAGATCTGCTGTTAACGTCTTGGTGCGTGGTACTACAGAACCTCTTCAGAGGTCTTCTGGAGTCCACGTCTGAATGGGTCAGAGCTGTTCTCGTGATAAGAAGAGGACCTACACAGGCAGATTGTTTTATGGTCGGGGTATACTGCTACTAAGACTGGTGACCTGTCCAGGGTGTCCCCTGCCTTCGCCCGAAGTCAGCTGGGATAGACTCCAGCCCCCCACGAGCCTAGTGAGGATTAAGCCGTGTACAGATAATGGATGAATGGTATACTGCTACTAAATTAGTTAATTTTTAAATAAACGAGAGCAAACGCATACACAATACCGACAAATCTATACTTTGCTTATCTGCACCTGTTTTTCTTTTTATCGAATTATCTAAATTATCCATTTAAATCTCCCAAAATATCCATGAGGCCAGTCCTGTGAAGCAAAAACGTCTTGATTTGTGACGATCACGTACGACCTAAATATAAAACTGATTAACTGATTGTAATGATGACTATACTGCAGAAGTACTGGCCTCTTAGCACACCATTCATCTGATGCTTCCTCAGTTGGAGGGATTTCCATTAGGTACAACATCAGACCTTTTGCCACGAGTATGTTTATTGTAGGTTTTGGGTGACAGCTGGCTTATGTGTCGCAGTAGAACGAGCGTTTATCAGGTATTCTTGCCCAAGAGTAAAGCTGCCAACAGGTGCTAAATCACCAGCTGGGGCCTATTTTCTCCCCCCACCACCACCTTCATCTCCCCTCTCTCAAGGCCCCCTTCACCCTTTACTTTCTATCCTCATTCTTACTTCCCTCTCATCTGACATTCACCTCCTTGCTCAACCCTCCATTACCATTCTGTTCACTGCGCTGATATTTGAACTAATGAGAACGATATAAAGTCAGAAGATGAGGCAGTATTCACTCTGTAATGAGTCTGCATGTATATATAACAGTGTGTGTGTGTGCGCGAGGAATGTGTGCAGAGTGTGGGTTTGCACATGTCTCGCTTCTGAGTGTATGTGTGTGTGTGTCTCTGTGCATTTTGTGGGCCATTGTTAAGATTATATCGATGTTTTATTCTGTTTTTTATTTATTTATTTAATTTGCATCTCTTGTTTATTGCATGGCCTGTGTGTGTGTGTGTGTGTGTGTGTGTATATGTGTGTGTTTATATGTGGGTGGATGAACACGTTATTGAGGAAATGCATTAATGCAGCGCTGAGATGCTATGCCTGTGGGTTCTAGTTATTTTCTGTTTTCATGTTGCCTTTGTTTTTGGCTACCTTGATCGCTTCTGCTGTCAAAAAAAAAAAAAAAAAAAGCACGGACACACACTCAGCCTGACCGGCCCTATGTGGCTTAAAATGTACGTTATGATCTGTAGTTTTCCCTTTCAAGTACGCATTCTGGCCAATAACACAATCAATAACATTTAACTGAAACTTACTATCAGTCACACACGTGCCCAGATGACCAGAGGCTTTGAATCACATTTTCTCTCCTGCACTCTTTTTTTCTTTTGTGCACTTTCTTTTCTAAAGCGACGGTAATTTACTTGAGTGACAGCCACCACGGTGAGACTGTTTGTTGCTATAGAGAGCGACTAACACGTTTGGCTTCATATATGCAATGCAATCAACTTTAACTACACACAAACATAGATGCTGCACACATTCACATAAACACAGATGCAAATTAAGACGGTATATATATGCATCATTAAGGCATGTCTTAAGCTGGAATCGAGGTAATAGAAACAGTTACGAACGTACACGTGCACCCAGCAATTCACGTTCCTGCGGATGGAGCAGCGTTAAATCTCACAATCGACTGCAAGACCTGTGTTAGTGCCCGTCTGTGATACACTGATGAATGCCACATTGGATCAGAGTCAATATGGAACTGTGTGGCGAACAGCAATGCAGACCCTTGAAATAGAGGCTAATAGAAAGCCTATAGTGATGTTTTAGGTAGCATGCATGTCACAAAAGAGGCAACAGCACTGGATACGCAAAAGCACAGAGAATGTCGAAACGATCGCATGAATTGTACGTCAGGATCATCCGATAACCATCAGGGTGAAGCAGCCGACGACTGCCAACATATCATTAGGAAAAAGTTCAGAATATCCTCAAATCCGCTCCGAGCGTGCACCTCGGCTGCCAAATCACGCTCGCGAACAGACGCGGCACCACGCAGCGAACCCGAGGCCTTTCTGTGTGGAGCTTGAATGGGTTCTTATTAGAGCGCCGCGGCTTCCTCCCACGGTCCACAGACATGTTGGTTGGGTTAATTAGTGACTCTTAATTGCCCATAGGTGGGAGTGTGAATGGTTGTCAGATCCCGTGATTGACTGGCTAATGGTCGGATTGTCGCGCTAAACGAGCCGACGCGCGTTCGGATGACAGACGTTTGAATCACGCGATACGCGGCCCTCACAATGCTCTTCAACTTTGTCGACACGTAGCGGCGACGTGCCAAAATATCCTGCAATGCATCAACCAAGGCAAGGGAGGGGAATACACGCAATGCACTTTGGTGATGCAAACTTTTACCTCTCAGTGAATGTTGGAAGAGAAAGATTTTATTCCAGAGATACACAAGTCGTGTAAATCAAAACTATGTTCTGTGGTGTTTGCAGGAAGGTGGCAGTAAATTGAACACTTTGGGTTGAACATTTGATACAGTGTGTGCAAGAAATTGACATTGCAATGGTCTCAAACACAAACATTTAAAATCATCCATACATGTATTTGGGATTGTTTGTTTACTTGTTTGTGTATTTGCACATGTGGGGATGTTTCATTCTGTGGCTCTACATAGTTTGTGTATTTGTGCCAGTATTACTCATGTGTTTATACAGTCACATCGTGTTGACTTTAATTAATTTTGCGGTCCCAATAATATTAAATTTTGTTCAAGTTTAAGGATTAGCGGTTATAGTTAGGAGAAGTCCATTTTAAGTGATAGAAAGATGACTGTGTGTGCCAAGTAGCAGAGAAGCCATGCAGACAGCTTCCAAAGGTAGTATATGAATTCTAAACATGTAAATGAGGCCTCACATTTTACCCAGAAGTTCCTGTAACTGTGGCAACCTATGAGAATTTTTTTTTGTTTATTTTTTTGTAGCTCTGATCGCATATTACCTCACTCCAGGTGTTTGTGTGGGCGCGTGGCCCCAACCAGATTTGACTTTCTCGGCACAGTAGCTATTTTTTACTCAGCATCTCTCTGTACTGTAGATGCTGGGCGAGCGTCCCTGCAGTGTATCTGTCTCAGTTACCAGGGCCTCGGAGGGTTGTTAAGGAAGCGTCTCCAGGGAAACCCCAAGCGTGGGGATGGAAAGAGGGGGGAAGGCAGGGTCTCTAAGAGTTTGGACATATTTTCTAAAAGTGGAAGAGACAAGAAGAAGAGTCAGGGGAAACAAGCAGAAGAGGGAATTGCTGCTCTTTACAGTTACTGGAGAGTGAGAAGAGTGTACGAAAGAGATGCTGAAAATGTGATGACATATTACTGTATATCTTTTAATAAATGTTGAACCAGCAATGCAAGCAGAGCTCCTTCTTCCAGCTTCATACCATAAATGAACTGAAGCATTTGCTTCCTTTGTTTTGCCCCATTACACACCGACATCGTACTGGCCAAGACAGAAAGCACTGACTGTATGAAGAGAAGCACATAGTCTTAAACTAACTAATTATGTGACATTTTAATTGGATTTGATGTACATGTCTGTGAAGATTCGCAGTCATCCAGGTCATGGTTACTCTCGTAGTTTAATCGTAACACCTGGACTTGCTTGTGTTCCTTGAAGACGTTTCAACTCTCATCCAAGAGGCTTCATCGGTTCTGACTGGCTAGTTGGGAGTTCCAGATACTTATATCCTCAAGGAGCCATGAACCAAAACTCAAGTGCTAATGGCTCCTGAAGGTAGTATCTTAAAGTATCTGGATCTCCCAACTAGTCAGTCAGAACCGATGAAGCCTCTTGGATGAGAGGTGAAACGTCTTCAAGGAACTCAAGCAGTTGTTACGATTAAACAACGTGAATTTGATATACACGCATTCGTTCATCTATCTCTGGGTCAGAAGGTCGTTTTTTCTGCCAACATTATTTTGGGGGGGGGACACAAAATAGTTTCTTTCATGACATATTTGTCAGAGCCAGAGCCATATGACCATGTAAGCAAATCAGTAGGGAGGTCCTGATCAAGGGTTTTTGCCGCTGATCCAATCTGAGACATAATATTTAGTATCTGCAGATACCGATACCATTTTCAGAATCGCTTCAAGTATTTTTAGACTACCTGGTTGTGAGATTAACCATTTAATACAACCAGAAGAGACAGGCAGTTCCATGTAAGCTAGCAGACAGCATTGTGAGGGTTTAGCTCGTAAAGGGACGCCATGACAAAGTCTTCTGTGATGCTTAATGACCTCTGGCCAGCACAAATGGTGAATTAAGCCAGGAAAAAGTTTCTTTATTCCACTGGCAAATGTAGCAGCCACCTCAACACCCTGCATCATGTGTCTGGGGCTACATATGCAATGAAATCATCCATCCATCCATCCATCCATCCATCCATCCATCCATCTTCTCCCGCTTATCCGGGGTCGGGTCGCGGAGGCAGCAGCCTGAGCAGAACCGCCCAGACTTCCCAATCCACACACACCTCCCCCAGTTCTTCCGGGGGGACCTCTAGGCGTTCCCAGGCCAACTGGGAGACATAGTCCCTCCAGTGTGTCCTGGGTCTTCCCCGAGGTCTCCTCCCGGTGGGACGCACCCGGAACACCTCCCCAGGGAGGCGTCCAGGAGGCATCCGAAACAGATGCCCGAGTCACCTCAGCTGGCTCCTTTCGACGTGGAGGAGCAGCGGCTCTACTCCGAGCTCCTCCCGCGTGACCGAGCTCCTCACCCTATCTCTAAGGGAGCGCCCGGCCACCCTGTGGAGGAAACTCATTTCGGCCGCTTGTATCCGCGATCTTGTTCTTTCGGTCATTACCCAGATCTCATGACCATAGGTGAGGGTTGGAACGTAGATTGACCGGTAAATCGAGAGCTTTGTGTAATGAAATCAATACAGTAATTCTGCTGTATTTGTCAAGAAAACTTTTGGAATTTGTGACACCTTCGTGACACCAGATATAAACAAAGGATGAGCTTTAGGTTAGTGTTAATACTGATCAGTATAAACACTGTCTTAAATCGCCCCGATCCTGATCTGAGCATCTTGATGTTAACATCCGTCGTGATACTCTAACATGATATCGTGGAATTGCTGCATTTTACTTTTTCTGCATGTCATTTTAAAGGATTAATATCGTACAAGATGCAAAAAAAATGTGTTCAGGTACAAACAGCACTTTTTTTTTTATGATACTGTTGTGTACGTGGTGATACAACCTGAGGGTCCCTTTGCTTTTTTCTACCTATTCAGTGACTCTTACATGTGTGGAAGGAGGAGGCTGACAAGAGATATAGAGTATCGATATAATTAAAAGCTCATTTCGAGGGTTATAACTTTTTCACCTGATTTCATCTAAATGTGGCAGGTTGTTGCTGAGGGAGAGACTGGAAAATATACGCAGAAAGAAAAAAAGAGAGGGAGCATAAGAAAAAAACAGAGAGATGACAACAGAGACTGAGAGTCTCCGTGTAATAATTAAAACTCCCTTTGAAGGCTATCCTTTGAAGGGTTCTTTTTCTCGACTCCCAGCCACTGCGCAGCTAAAAAAAAAAAAAAAAGCGCTTCTCTTTAAAGTCCTAACGCTGATGATGATCTCGGACCCCTCCGGTCGTCGTACCAAACGTGTGTTTTGACAGTTTGTTTGTGAAAGAAAATTAGCTGGCTGCTCCCTCGCAGGACGGCCACTGACTTATCTAATTCCTCCCTTTGATGTCACGGAGGGGAGGCGTTTGGGGTCGTGGGGAGGGAGGCGTTGCTGCTGTAAGCAGCCCCCGGGAAACGAAGGGCGGGGCCTGTTCGGTTCCTGCCTCGGCACTTTAATCAATTTATTCATTACCCACAATTACGGCGTTAATTAGGAGCTGATGGTGATTTGATGAGTTGTGATTGTTGTCGTATTCGGCGTCCTTAGAGGTGGAGAGACTGAGACGTGGTGATGATGTAGTGAGAACGGGCGAGTCCGTGAGTTGGGCAAAGGAGTGACAATTACTGTGTATTACGTATTTTCTGTACGACAAGTGCACTTCACAGAAAATGAATCGGGTCTGTCGAGAGCCAACCTTGAAACCCAACTTTACCTCAGCAGCAGGGCATCGCTGTGATTACGTGTGTGTGTGTGTGTGAGACTGCATTTCTGGGTGATACAGTATAACTACTTGAGGTATTAGAACAAACGGCAGCCTGACAGTTCCCAAGACCATCACTGTAATAGCATGTAATTACGGTCTGGAAGGTACAGTGTGTACCACGGTGCAGGTGTCTGTGCATGTCTATTTGTATGTGAGCGTTAAAGTGCAATTATGTCCTCACAGATAGGGGAGGGAGGAAGACTCAACTAACCCTCTCAAGTATGCGAGCGCAAAGGAAATTAGCTATTTTAAAGGACATGTAAAGAAATCCTGTCCAAACATAGCATAATTAAAAGCAGTAAAAGTTATATTTAGCGGACATGAGAAGAAAACGGTATTTCAGTCAGGCAGCTTGTGTAACAACCTCGTCTCTCGCTTAATATACTGACGCGCTTACCTCTCAATGATGTAAGCACACTTCATGGCTATAGGGGTATTAGTTACCATGGCGACGCATTGGGTTAGAGGATGGAGGGCCTGACAACAGACTCTTCAGACGCCTGCCAGAGGAAACTTTCAGACTCGTTGAGGAAGTTGATTGATGTTTCTTGATCAGTTCCGGAGTAAAGCGGGTTTTGAGTGAGGCTGAGAAAACGTTCTGTGTTACGCACCGCATTGATTCTTCAAACCGTCAGTAAATCAAGCACACAGGGACAGAAAAAAGTTCGAAATAGACATCTTCCCTTGTAAGCAACCACACGATCAGTGGTTTAACTTCCAGTGGATTCAGGATTTTCTATGAATTTTGCACAACGTTTATTTTTTACAACTGCGTGTCATCAACTGGGTGTTTACTGTAATTAACAGATGAGCCAAAATTGTACAGTAACGCATCCATAGTCAAAAGCTCTTCCTTTGAGCAGCTTGCCGACCACCGTGTATTGCTTGAATTTAATTAATCTGTATGTTATTTATTGTTGCATCCCTCCTGAACCTTCCCTTGCTCATATTGAACACTTCAAGTATGTTTCTGACCTTGAATTTTGTTGATCTTTATGAGAGAGATTTTTAACAATGTTGCAAAACTTTTACTGAACTAATTAACATCTACGCAAAGATAAAAGATGGAAAGTAGCTTTAGGTTGTAACGGGTTTAACGCTGATTAATAATGAGGGGTGCCAGCCAGAGTCACGTCTGACAAATAAGTCAACTAGAACAAAGTAACCGTACAAAACCAAAGAAGTGAGCCGGCAGTAAACGAATTCAGGCACAAAAACAGAACAACTTTGCTTTCAATTTGGCGTAGTGGTGCAGTGATTAGCACCATCTAGAAGGTTCTGGGTTCGATTCCCAGCCTGGGATCTTTCTGATAGGAATGTTCTCCCTGTGCCTGAGTGGGTTCTCTCTGGGTTCTCCGACTTCCTCCCACAGTCCATAAACGTGCTGAGGTTAATTGGTGATTCTAAATTGTCTGTAGGTGTGAATGTGTTTGTCTCTCTATGTGGCTCCTGTGATAGACTGCTGACCCGTCCAGAATGTATCCTGCCTTCACCCTGAGTCAGCTGGGACAGCGACCCGACAGAGGATTAAATGGACGGATTTACAAAACCAAACCAGCAAGCAAGGGGAACGGGTGGATGTGTCTGTACTTCCAGCCTGTTGTACTCTGTGCAATATCTGTTTGTCTGCATTTGCTAGAATATATGCTATTCAGTACATTTTCTACTCAGGCACAATCTGTGCAACGTAGATAATCTGTGTAACAGTAACTCTATCAGTATTTCTATTTATCAAAAAATATGTGCAAACTCACTGATCTGTGCAATTATGCTATTTTTAGAATTAATACCCATGTATATGTTGCTCTGTTTATATTTTTGTACAACTTAAATGTTTGTACCGTCTTTGCTGCTGTGACACTGCATTTTTTCTCACTGTACATTCATAAAGGTTTATCTTATTCTATGTGTGTGTTGAGTTTAATCCAGTCATGTAAAGGTCCGCACCGGTTTCCCAAGACTGTTCAGTTCATCCATCCATTCATTAACTATACACCACTTAATCCTCACTAGGGTCATTGGGGGGGCTGGAGTCTATCCCAGCTGACTCAGGGTGAAGGCAGGGGACACCCTGGACAGGTCACCAGTCTATCACAGGGCTACACTTAGAGACAGACAACCAAGCACACTCACATTCACACCTACGGACAATTTAGAATCACCAATTAACCTCAACATGTTTCTGGACTGTGGGAGGAAGCCAGAGAACCCACGCTGCAAACTCAGAAAGATCCCGGGTGTCCAGCGACTTTCGAGCTGTGAGGCAACAATGCTAACCACTGCCCCGCCTGGCAGACCCATTTCAATACAACTCAAATCACAATTCAAAAATCTGCTCCAGGTTTTACTGCGGATCTTTTAACAACAAACCAAAACAGGAAACCAAATATTGACCAGTCAGTCAGTAGCAGGTCAGCCTTGGCTCCACTAACTCCTGGAAAACTCCAACAAGGAAACATTTCATCTACGTCCATTCCTGCTGCTGACAACGACGGCGAAAGAGGCTTCCTTTAGATCCCAAATGGCTACAATCACGCAAACTTTTACACAAGTTGTCGTTCTTCTGCTCCACTGAACCAAACACCTGGACTCACACCAATAGGTTTTCCTGGAGGCTGGTGTCAAACTGCGCGGGCTGTGTGGAGACTTAGGATTGGATTATTGGATGGTGGTGGGAAGAAAACTGACGAATGTGGGCGGTGATGTCAGTCACACTGATTGATTTGTAGCTGTTTCCTTTTTCAGCTATTAACAAAATGAAACTGAGTTAGATTTATTTATTTTTACCTGAAAATGTTGCCTATGTAACTGAATAAACCATTATTACTTTCCATAAGCCTCCACTATTACTATAATGCTTAACAGTTTGTAAAGCGTCCTTCTATTCACAACCAACTCCAAGGCTTCCAGACAGCCTGATGTGTAGATGAATCACAAGACATGTCTTAGTTTTATACATTCCTTAAGTGAAAGATGTTTTATTTTATTTACTGCAGAGGCATCAGTTTAAATCCTGAACTGATGAGATGTTGGGTTCTCTCTACGAGAACCCATCGGATGCTGAAATCACATCAGAGCAATGATAAGGTCTGTCTTAAGAAAAAAAAAATGAACTGAGCCATGCTGGGTTTTTAAACTGACTTGAGACAGATTACTGATCAGAAGCGCCGGCCTTCTGGTTCAGTCTGTTAGTGTGACTGGTTCTGATGCTGCAGCAGATTACAGTGAGGAATACTGCAGCGTCCACAGCAGACTGAACATTTAACATCTCGCTGCACGCACCGAAGTGACCAAAAACTTCCTCAAGAAGCAGAGTCGGCTGTGTTCCAGTGCAATCCGTTGTCCAGAGGCATGAACTACGAAGCGAAAGGAAGGTTAGCGAGGTATGTGGAGCCTAAAGCCAGAGTCTTAAATGTCACAAAGGTGGCTCTCTTTTTAACCTGCTAGACCACCGTGATAATTTACTGCCCCAGGGGAGGTTCCGCTCAGAGTTTGGGATTTAAATCAGCTGTAAGAAGCCTTTCCCTTTCAAGAGTTCTTCTCCTGATTCTCACCTGAGGGAATGCGTTACATCTGCAAACCCGCAGAGAGCGACGCACATTAGTAATCCCACCGAAGGAAGCCACGCAGCGCAAAATGTAGGACTTGTGTTGCCACGGGATCCTACATGTGTAACGTCAGCTGGTGATGCAGAAAATGCATAAATGTGTTTTTTTATATAGACCTGATTTGCTGCCAGGTCCATTTTACAGCTGTGTTGCAGCAAATGGAACACAGATTAGAGAATTAATTAGCCTACTGGCATTTGTCATAAAGAAATTTCAATCAATAACTTTAATTTGATTTGATCAGAAACTAAAGCGGCTTTTAGGCATCCTTCATCGTGGGACAGACCAAAGTGCACTTCCTTTCAGGAGCTCCAACGTGCAGCCGTCACGTTAGAAATAAGTAAGATACCAAAGTAAAGATATGAACTTGTACGATTTGCAGTTTTCTACCAAATTCTAACAACTTTATTTATCCCTTATGGGCAATTCAAAAGCTCACTGAGCGTTTAATATAAAGACATCAACACACCAGCATTCCTGCCTTGCATCATTTGCACTAGCAGCACTTTTTACCGTCATAAAGTTTAAGATTCTTTGCAGCTTTATATTAAAACAACCTGTTCCTCTGACTGAAGTACGTGGCACATGAATGGGCTATTTTGTGCACAACAAGAGTCGATGCATCAAACGCCACCCATTTTATGAGAAGGTGTACAAACCCTGGTCAGCAAAGAAGGTTAATAATCGCTGTCACCATTGTCTCCTCTTGGGGTTTTCATGTTTTGTCGAGCCAGCTAATACAAGGAAAGCCTGGCTGTGTCAAGCTTGCTTCATATTACAGCCCTGAGGCAGAAAGGAACAGCATTCCTCCACTACCTCATGTACCCTCCAAGAATAGAAATAGTGTCACATTAGTCCTGGTCTATGTAAAGTCCACATCCATTCTCTGGCCACTTTCAAGATGGTCGTTCCAGTACGATGCCATAAAGCGGTTCATCAAGCCTCACCGTCACTGCTGACAAACACCACAGCTGCAGAAAAAAATAAAAAATCTGCAGATAGTCGAAATAAAAGTTATGCAGGGTGAGGATGAAAGGTTAGAGAACGACTCCCTGGGGTGCTTCTCCTGCTCAGTCAGACATCCCTCCAGCCACACACACCGTCGGCCAGTCGAGGAGGTTGTATCGGCGTTTGATGCTAATGTCAGCACGCGATTAGGAAATAAAACAAAGCACTGAGGAGGATGTACAGGCTGTAAGTGTCGGATCGTAATCCAAAGACACAGACAAATTCAGTACAAAGAATCACAGGTTGTTGTTTTTATTACCTGCTGAAAGTCGAACATGAGCTGGAAGAACTTCTAAGAAAAGTTTTAATGCAACAAAAAAAAAAGAGAGATAATGAAAGTTTCACAAAATAGATGACATTACATCTCCTCTTCTCTTGGCTTCACATACACACACCCACTCATGCTTTTCTTTGTAAGGATTTTTTTTCCCCCTTCCTGTTTGTGATCATCGTAGTTTTCTTTTTTATCAGAAAAATAGATGAAATCTCTTCTCAAAAATGAGTTCCCCTGCAAATAGAAGTGGTAATATCATACGTGGAAGATGGTGCTTCAGGATCTCACAGGTTGTCATGCAGAATCCGGCGCTATCTCTAAACTTATCATTTTATTTACGCTTTTTTTTTCTTCTTTTTCTTCATTCTCTCAACAGACTCTGAAGTCGTCGGTCTTTAGGGTTTGGAATTGAGTCTCTGCAACACTTTGCTAACTTATTATCATTCCCGCGGTGAGCTTCCTGAAGTATCTTTTCTCATCAGTGGTGTGATTAATGTCGGAAGTTTGTAGAGGGTGTTCACGAGCCCTCAAAGTCATCGCTGAGTGAAAAGAAAACGTGTTTTCATAAACGTCAAGGAGCCGACGCCGCTTCTCGAGGTAATGCAAAGCCCGACACGTGATTTGAAACAAACACTTGGCTCGTGAGGACTTTCCAGGAAGAACATTGATTTAAGTGAGAGGGGGGAAAGAATCACTCATAACTTTATTTTCTAATAATAATAATTCACTCAAACAAGAAAAATCAACTGAGATTTAAAAGTCTGTTTGCTAATTTGCACAAACAAACCTCTGTGGGTTCAACAAGTCGACTGGAAAGTAACCTGCATTTCAAAAATTATCATGATTTATTCCTAAAAAAAAAAGCTTTTGAAGATTTTGTTGTGGGTTTTTTTTTTTGTAATGCAAATCCTAACTTTTCTTTTACAGCAATCTGTTTTGAAAAAATCATACAAATTCATTTCATGGAAAGTTCATCAAACTTTCCTGAGATGAGACGCAGAAAGAAGATGCAGCCATATGGTCCTATTCTCCTCCATCTAACGCAACCGTTTCCTCAAAAAAAAAAAAAAAACACACACACTCGCAGACACACTCGGGGAACACACAGATACGACCCGCAAACGCAAACACGGACACTGATGCAACAAAACAGCAACAGCCGAAGCTCTGATGATAATTATTGTAGCTGTTGCCGTGGATGCCTGGAGAAAGGACGATGATAGGTCCGCGGTGAGGTGGCATCACGCCCCGAGCAGACAGGCAAGCAAGAAGAGTTGCTTCAAAAAGTTGGTGGCGGCACAGCGGCGCGCCGACACCGAGGTGGGATAAGAACCCGAACATCAGACGCCTCGGTCCGATCGGAGCTGATGGCAGGTTGCAGCATCACATCTGAGTGAACCACAATTTTTTTTTCTAATGCATGACTGAATGTAAACTGGAAAGTTCAATAAAACCCATGAAAGACAGTTTCAAACTTTTACAAAGGAGAAGATGTTTTATAAAAAAGTTGCGGTGAATAGAACACTGCTGCACAGCGGTGGATGAATGGCAGCGGTAAAGTAAAGCTTTGTAGCCCGGCACTTGTTAAAGTTGCAAACTGACATATTCCAAACTGGCATACCGATGTATAATGCACACGTTACAATGAACCAGCCGCTGAATAGATGCTGCGGCGAGTGGAAAGCAGCCACAGCGGGAGCATCTGTTCAGAAAAAAAAAACTAAGATGAAGGAACACGAGGAAGAAAAAAAAAAACCGACAGAGCAAAACTCTAATAGACAGTAAAAGATGAAGAACGACGAGCAACCTGCAGTCACCTATTGATCTTATCGGGGGGATAGCGAGGAGAGTTTGTTGGTTTTTGTGTAATTCACACTGTAAACAAACAGTTCTTGAAAAAGATTCTCCTGAAAACACTGAATATGTATCCCAATTGCTTTTCTGGCGCAACACAACCGACGTGACTCAGAAACATCAGCCGGTTAAAATGCCAGTTTTATTTTTGTTGAATTTTTCTCCGTCAGATGGATGCATGGAAATAAATACGAGCTGCTGCAAAAGGAATAATAATGGCCAGTCGCGCGGTCTTTCTTTCTTTTAAATTCATTTTGTAAATGTGTTTTTGTGTTGTTCAGAGAAAGCCTATTTCATTTTAGTTAACCCGGCTGATTTAATTTCGGACCAGCTGGCTACTCATGCCGGGGAAAAGGTAATGCCTTTGAACTGTACGACAGATTTCCATTAAATTTATGAATGTTCTCTATTCACAGGGGCAGAAGCCCGTCTCGGCATGAACCGGACTGAAAGCATCTGGAATAGACTGTTGCTGCATTACAGGGAAGGAGAACGGTAATCGTACACATTCACACGTGGAGATAAATCATACCCATGACGTGCTACTTTATGATTTATTTCCGACTGAAATGTCACTACTGTGCTTATAATTAAACTTGTAGGCCTAGTTAATGAATAGATAGCCATCATACATACAGAATGAATATGTTCCTGGAAAACTTGGGCCTTTTTTAACCACTAAGAAACATTGACTGCATGGAAAAATGGAAAAAACTCTTCATGACATCAGCTATAGGGTTCCTGAACAGTGGCTTTGACTTCTAATTCAAAAGAAAAGAAAAAGAAATCCACACAGTGTGAGTGGAGCTGAGGTGAGCCATGACCCACCTGTCAAGTCAATTCAGTTATATTTATATAGCACCAATTCACAACATATGTCATCTAATAACACTTTGCATGATAAGGTGAAGACGTTACAAATTTTAAACAGAAAAGTCTCAAAGTTTCCTTTCAATTTCCCATAAGCAAGCAGTCGGCCACAGTGGGAAGGAACCAAAAATAAACCCTCCAACAGAACCAAGCTCAGGGAAGGCAGCCGTTTGCCTCGACCGGTTGGGGATGAGGGCAGTTGTGGATAGCAGGAATTAAACCCGTAATTATCCATACCTTTACACTTAGGCCTCCTTCGCATGTCGCAAAAACGGTGATATTTCAAAGCGTTTGGGCCTTTGGTTTACACGTAAACGAAGCTACAAGTCACCGAAAACGATCACATCTGAAAACTCCGGCTGAAGTGGAGATTTGGAAAACTTTACGTTTGCATGCAGACAGGATGAGACGGTGTTTGAGGTCACAGTATGCGACAAAAGCGCCATCAGCATCATATGTGAGCGACCCATGTTTATTGTTTGGCTACTGATTCTGATTGGTTAGCATTGCTTTATGCTTCACGTTACACTGCCCCCTATAGGTTTGGCATGCTCATAGCAGCTCGTGTTTATGCGGGTTTGCGTAAACAAAGACTTTTTTTGAAAACAATCTGGTGTGAACGATGTTATTTTTGAAAATGTTAATCTGTTTTTGTAAATGCCTCAAATACAATCTAAATGGATGAGCTAAATAAAAGTTCACCCCATGCAGTTGTCATGCTATTTATTGTTCCAGGCTGTATATGTGTATTACTGCTGCAAAGTTTAACATGAGGCTCTGTGGCATGGGTGTCAAACTCAAACACACAGTGGGCCAAAATATATAAAAAAAAAAAAAAACTGGGTCGAGGGCCAGACTCGATAGTTATTAAAAAATTGACTAAATTTTGCATGTTTTCCTTTTTGGGCTGCAAGGTGGGTTTTGCTTAAACATTAAATCTGGAACGAGCAAAGCTTAATTAAGGTCTGTCCTTTACATTCATGAACAGATAATCTGCCTCCCACCTGTTGTCAAAGCTCCTGTTTTTCCATCTATTGTGAGGGGTGGCTTAAATGTTCCTGAGGTGACTGCTAACATGAGGTTGCTAATGAATGCCAACAGAAGGGGGAGGGGATGCTTGTAGGTCTTCATTGACAACGCACTAGCAGAGCATTCTGGGATATGTAGTATTAACGATGCATGTGCTATATACTGGCGGACCAGGTCTAATAGACATTTGATATTATCTCGCAGGGCAAATATAATCACACTGGGGGCCAGTTTTTGGCCCACAGGCCGAAATTTGACCCCTGTGCTCTGGGGGATCGACTCACTTCTGGATCCAGCGTCAAGTGGCCATTTAAAGAACTGCACTTTTTGTGTTCTGTGGCTTCATTTGTCAGCCCCAGACGTTGCTGCTTTATTTTACATCATCCATCCATTTTCTATACACCGCTTAATCCTCATTAGGGTCGTGGGGGGCTGGAGTCTATCCCAGCTGACTTAGGGCGAAGGCAGGGGACACCCTGGACAGGTCACCAGTCTATCACAGGGCTACACTTAGAGACAGACAACCAACCATCACATTCACACTTACGGACAATTTAGAATCACCAATTAACCTCAACATGTTTTTGGACTGTGTGGGAGGAAGCCGGAGAACCCGGAGAGAACCCACGCTGCACGGGGAGAACATGCAAACTCCACGCAGAAAGATTCCGGTGCCCCCACCGGGACGCGAACCGGCAACAGTGCTACCAACTGCGCCACCTTGCAGCTATTCTACATCATTTAAAGACTTGTTTCATTACGATTGTATACGAGGAGAACTTTTTCATGAACATGACGCCTTACTTCTGCTGTTAAACACTGTTAAATGCAATCAGTGTTAGTATGCTGAACTCTGATCAGTGTTGATGGTGCTTTTTTACTCTTAACTCTATTTGCATCTCTGTCTTTGAAGTTTTTCACAGGAGGTTATAAAAGGGAGTAAAACCCCGTAAGGCCCTTCTGAGTTCCAACTGCTATGTGTCCTACAACGGTCCTCTGTCTGATATCCACATTGATTTCCATCCATTTGGAAATAGGTGACATTTGCTCTGCCTTCGTCCTCCCAACATAAAGGCCAACAGTTGAGGGAAAACAGATGGGGAATTCCGCTGACAGTCGGAATTCTTCTGCCGCTTCATTCAAATGTGACGCAGCACTGGAACTTTTAGGCTGAGACGCTCCTCTCATGCATCCTCGCACCAAAACAGCCTCATTCAGCGAGCTTACAGCGATTGTTCTGCTCACTCTAAATAAGGAAGTTATTATTTTCATACGAGCACAAAGAGGGCAGGTGTTACTAGAAGTATGCCACCCCTCTCGCAACGCCGCCGCCGCGCATAACATTCTCGCTAAATGCAGTGATTCTATTTATATAATCCCGCTGTGCTAACGAGTAAGCAACTCTCAGTAATCTTTGATTTAGTTGAGCTTCCAGCATGAACTGGCAAAGTCAAATATACCACTGTGTGTATTTGTGTTGTTGTTGTTTTTTTTAAAGATCAGCTTGCACGAATACACAGACAATGCTTCCCTCTTCCAATGATTTCAAACAAAAATAGACAAGAATGGGAATATTTTTATGACATTTTTCTATCTACAGTAACCATTCCTCTGGCAGCCCACGCACAGCAGGTTACATAAATGGTTTCAACACTCAGCCCACTCAGTGTTTTAGTGGGCAGTCCACAAGTGAAAGAGCTGTATATGTGTTCACTAAATGACCTATGCTTCTCACATTCTCCAAGAAATGCTGCACCACTCATCAGCAGCCCCTGTGAACTCATGTGTTGCTGCTTTGCATCATGGGGGAGGAGGTTTGAGTTCAATGAGTTATTGTTCATTTAGAACAGCCAAATGTGTTTTCTTTCAACTCTTGCATCTTGAGTTTTTCTTGCCCTTTGCCATATTAATTGATTTTGATGTTTATTCCTGTTATGTCTGGTATGTGTTTTTATTGGCTGTCAGCAAGATTATGCAAAAAAAAAAACTACCAGGCTGGATTCCATGGTGTTTGGCAGAGAGGTGAAGCAAAGGAAGGACCCCTTAAATTTAGGTTTGGATCCACATCACTTTCTTTAAAATTGCAAGATAGGCCATTGGCTTTGGTGGGGGGAGCGCAGTCTTCTAGTTTTTGCTATTAAACTATGATGACAATTTGTCTACTGACCTCCTCCAAGTTGCCCAACACAACCTATGATTTAGCTGTCAAGTAAATATACAGTATGTACCCAGCTGAAAGGCTTTGGCAGTCTACATTTTGCAGATATACAATATAAACGTCCTGTGAGATTGCAGGGGGAAAGGCAGGAGAAGCCATCCTGGTTCAAGAAAATGTACTATACAGTTTAGCACCAACAGATGAAAATCTAAGATGCCAACAGAAATTGTAGGTCAGGAATCTTTCTAACCTCAGATTCAAATGGTTGGATTTACACTGTAAAGAGCAGGTTGACTACAAACATGATGCAGGAATTTGCTTCTACACAACCGACATTAACATAAAGATATATAAGTACTTGGCACAAGAGAAATTGCACCCAGTTATTAAGCTTTCATACATTTCAGCTTCCATATGTGACACAGTTGTAATAAATAGGCTTAAATCCATGTATTAAAGGAAGTCGGAACATTCAACCGCTGAAAAGAATCGACAAAGATACAGAGACAAGCCAAACACCTTTATTTTCCAGTGCGCGAAGGTACAATTTATTTGTATTTCAGCTCAACGATTCGATGATAGCAGTTAATAAAATAAAAAAAAAGAAACAACAACACACACAAAAAGAAACTCCATCATGCACTTTAGCCTCAGTAGTTACACTGCCTCCTCTTCAAGTATGTTCTCGACTCCTCCTCACCTACCGCCTCCTCGACATCCTCTGACCTCCTCTTCTGCCGTTTTTTTTTTTACTTAATAAGGAAGCTACAAGACAAAGGAGAAGAGAGAGGGGGGGAACGAAGCAAACAAAGGAGAGTAGGAAAAGAAAAGAGGGACATAAATTAGGACTGCCGCCAAGCAGAGATTTTCAGTCGGCAAGTCATTAGTTAAAGCCGTCAGTCATTAATAGCTGTCACATGGTTTAGATAATAAGTGAATCGTTTCAATATAGATGCTTTTGGGAGAATTAGAAAGTGGTTTAAGTCCCTGGTTTGAGAGACAATATTGAATATAGCGTTGTTAGAACTATGCTAGATTACAGAGAAAACCATCAAAATGAGTCTTTAAAATCTGTCAGAAAAAGCTGCAAAAAGACATTTTGTTCACGTATTCCAACAAACTTTAGCGCAAATTCACATAATTATCATTCTTGACACACGATAAACGAATGTTTTGTCACCTTCTTGGCGTTTCTTTACCTTCTCGAAATGATCCTAAACTTTAGATTTGTAATTACAAACAAAACCAGGGACCAACCGACCAATCAGTTCTCATCAAACCAACATTTGGGGACTTTCATATCGATAAAAGCCTTTTTCCGCTTTACTTGGTGTTGCAGAACAACACAGAGGCCAAAAAAAAACCCAACACACACACACACAAAAGCCTGTGGCCGTTGGTGATTATCTGTTTAGAAAGTACTTATTGCGAGTTCAAACAGTTTCCCGAAGCATGTAATCAGGTAAAATTGCTCAATTGCTTGCTGGAGATGCATTTGTGTTTACCAAATAGGAAGGAGCAGCAGCAGCAGACCTGCCCCCAAATATTCCTACACGCCATTCAAAATTCAAAACACGCACTTTATTAATACGTAGCGGGTCACAGTTAAATATAAACAACAGAGATTTAAAATGCCGCCTCTTGGAGCTCAACGTAAGCAGCGGTGAAGTGTATTATCGAATTATATGAAGTACACATTTGCTTCACGGTTATTATGGCACTTCAGAGATGGTGCTGGCTGCTTCCTCATTACATACAATTTGCTTTTATTGCTAAACATTTCTGTGTTTCATATCAAATAATAAGCATACACTAGATGGTAGGTATCAGTGACCTATTTTTAGGAAGTGAAAAATATATCTTCCTTCTCAGGCTGAATTTAATGTCAAGAACCAGTCACGCTTTTGCTGCTCTGCATCTCATATTTCACATAACTACTGCTGTGATCTTGCTGTTGTATAGGTGGACTGGTAAACGAGTGGGAGGAGTAGAGTTCATTACAGCAAATGATTCCCGCCTACAATAGTTTAACCCTGATGGCATCAGTGTACTTTGGAGGCCTTTCCACGTCATGTTCACTCTACGTTTCCTGGGCTGAAGCCTGTGATTTGATAAATGAAGAGTTCATTTGCAAAAAAAGATAAATCCGTTTTCGTAGATTTTCAGGAAACTTATTTTTTGGTTGTCGTTTGCTTGAGATAATCTCAATCAAACTGTAGATTTGACTCAGTAGAAATGACATGACGATAATAAAGATAACTTAAGCAGGGGTTTTTCTAGAAAAAAAATTGGCGAAGCGACCGAGGAGGGGATGCGAAGCCTTTGAAAAATTGAAGCCTAAACGGGACATTCTGAGGCTATCTGAGAGAGAAACTTTAGCTCATGAAACTTCAGAAATCAAGACACTATCAACTGTTGAGTAATTGTTGTTTGGTTAGAGTCGTAATACAGCTGTACTCTGTAAATGAAAACATGACAAATACTTCTACTACTACTGGCCACCTTTATCCGATTTGTGGCAGAAAAAACAAGTCATCTTCTTCTGCCCCAGACACACTTTTGCCTTCTTCTGTTTTGTGCCGCCAGATGACATCTTTAAATGCCCAAGCGTGAACAAAAACAGCTCTTTTCTGTCAAAGCTCCCGCGCCAGTAGGTGAAAGGTCATTCAGTCTCCAGAAATCTCGCTGTGTAGGTCAGCTGACCTTGCATGTAACCTCTATGAAATCTCGCGAGAGCAGCTAGCAGCAAAACAACATGGCGCCTCGGCATGGAAAACGCCAATTTCGATCGTTTTTTTGCACCGTCTCACGGTGTATCTGCCGCTATCGGAATATGTCATTATAACGTTTGTGATGAGCCGATACGTTGTCTTGTGATGGTGCTGGGATATTGTCACGGCCGAGAAGATCGTTTTCGTCAAGATTGCATGTTGTACGGCAGCATGTAAGAACATGGCCCAAGTGTTACTAGGGTTCAGTCGGCATTTTGGTAAGAGGGCGCAAGCCGGGAGTAATGAGGGCGCAGCGCCCCGGTAACATTATTTAGACAAACCTCTGCTTAAGTCAGGTAGACGATGGAAAAGTGGGTTTTCTCAAGGTTTGTGAAGATGGAGTTATCTGTTTTTGCAAATGAACTCTTCAAATATTACAGGAAACATGGAGAGTTTTCGTTTGATTCACTCGAAGTCAAGGCACAGCAGGTCAGCTCAAACTACAGATGAACAAATTAAACATGTATGAAGAATCCACTTTTAAATGGATGTTTTCCTTTAAAAGATGCCAGTTTTCCAAATTAATAGTACCGCATTACAGTCAACTTGCTGGAAATTAGGGGAAAAAAACAGCAACTCCAGAGGAATAAAATAAAAGGTTACCAGTTCCACACCACCAGTAATCCTTCCATCAGTGCCTTTAAGTCTCTCAACAACAATTATTGGATTTTAAACCCCTCCACTGAACTGGAACACTACAGTTTGGTCCTATTTCATCTACAGGTTACAACAGGGCTCAATACCCCCACCGTGATGGTAAATTAGCTGAACTGCTGAAGTGCCCTCAACTTCCTGAATGTCTTTTAGCTCCACAGATGAGTTTCAGCAGCTCAGGTTTCAGGTGTTGTACACAAAATATCCTCCTGCTGCTTAAGTGGCGAAGAATTGGACCCAGACTCTTCAGACTTGTGGAGTGTTTCCCGTCACACATTAAATCTTTTTTTTTTATGTAGTGGGTGACCTTTAGTTCAAAGTGGGACAAAATTGCTGCTGTTCAGGCTCACTAAGCTAAAGAGCTTCAGTGTCCAAACACATTTACTGCATGACAACCTTTAGGAAAGAGCCATGATTTCTAATGATGAGGACTGAACGGGGGAAACAGGCGATAATATACTGAATATACAGCAAAACAAGAGAAAAACGCAGCGATCCCACGAAATCAGGCTGCAAATCTGTTCGCTGTAAGACTGGCCTCTGGAGAAAGAACGTTGGCTCTGTGTCTTGTACATTTTGGAGGGAGTGTTTCCAATCGAGCAGCTGTCATTAAATCAAAGGAATAATGGGAATGGATGGATCCTGTTTTGGCCTGGATTTCTGCACTGTGTTTGCAATAACTCTGCAGCGATTTTACGTCAACTTCAGTGATTTTGAGATGCACCGTGCGCCTGTGGATTGTGTTTGAATAGCTGTCGAGGACGCCGGGGTGAGAGCGTCTGTGCGGCGGTGCTGTGTGGTTTGCTGTGTTTACCTGTAGGGGTATCCGTGATACTTTGACCTGAAGATGGAGAGCAGGAAGCTGAAGAAAAACACCACCAGGCCGAGGCCAACCAGGCAGATGACTGCAAAGAAGCACACGGACACAGAATGCTGTTACGCAACACTACTGGTTAGAAGGACGGTGCAATGATAACATTAAGTGTAACATGATCTCTAAACCTAAAGCGACTCCATTTGATGCTTTTGGCTTTACATATTTCTCCATCTCTGCAGGGCCTGCAGACACGCTGATATATGCATAATAATTAGCAGACAACGGCCTGTGAGAATATTTGATTCCTGGCTAAAGGCATCCATTTCAATCATTCCACGCACATTATAACCACTGATGCAACTCTCTGTTTGATCTCTGTTCAAATTGAATGTGCTTGCGAGGTTTAGACATGGTACACACTGAAAAGCATCCCTCTTCATTTCCTCTACACACAAAAACATACAAGCAACCTACAAAGGCCTGCACGCGCGCAACCTGAACGATGACACGAAACAATATTGCTGAAACGTTTGCAGAAAGGACACCTAAAACATTACCCGGCGCTTGTCACGGTGAAAAACGCCTTTAATATTCACCTTTATTTACACAACGCCTCAATGTATGTGCCGGCGCCTCCTTCTCATTATCAGCTTTGCCGTGTTGCAGAAAAATGTGTTTGAAGCCATTATCATCTTATTTCCTCAGTGGCTATTCTAAAGTAAAATATACATAAGCGTGATCTTTAATCTGCATGGGAATTGTGTGCGTGTGTGTGTGTGTGTGTGTGTGCGTGGGTGTATGAGTGTATGCACACCCTCATGCAGTGGCTAATCCCTGAGAAGCACTGTGTTAAATTAAACTGTCACCACCGACTGATATTGTTAATCAGGGATTAGGATGAGTACCTCTCCTGGAGACTAAATAGTGAGATATCTTCTTGTTCTCACTCTGTATGTGTGTGTGTGTGTGAAGAGAGAGAGAGGGACGATGTCAGAACAAAAGATTTGGCTGGGAAAATGTAAGATGGATTCTCAGCGTCAATTTGTGTATACGTGCCGGGCTCCGGTTGTTTGCGCGGCTGCGGATGTGTGGTCCGTAATGTATGCGCGCGTAAGACTACATTCGCTGTCATTGCTCAGTGTCAGCCGCTACGCAACTGTTCCCCCTTTCATTCTTTCACTTTCCATGCATATCAAACGCTCACAATTCAGCATAAGTGCGGCAGTGTTTGTGCCGTGACACAGCTGTGCGTGAGGAAGTGCGAGCATGAGAAGGAAACAGCAATTGATATGACATTCAAGTCCTAATCCATTTACCACAGACACTCTAACACACACACACACACCCTCCTCCGTGTACAGCAAGCGTCTGTGTGGTTTCCTAACACTGTTGACCAAAGGCCATCTAAACTGTTTGAAACACTTCTTTACTTTAAAGACGTTACTGTTAAGAGGTGAGAGGCCAGATTTGGGGTTAACTAAGGGCTGCACTGATAACTAATTCAAGACAATGTCCGGACAAGTGTCGCAACACAAACCTGTGCCGAGTGGCTTAATTGAGAACAATGCATATTTGAGAGTGTGTCTCCACGGACAGCCCTCGTGCCCCCCCGTGTCTCCTGGTTTGCCACATCTACATATGTGCCTATTGAGTGTGTGAGCATCAGACACCCGTGTATCTTCATTAAATATAGAGGGGGGTGTATTTCCCTTAGCTCATCAATTATGACTGAGCGATCTTAGTATGCATCCATGGATAATGACACTCCCATGCGCACACGCACTAAGCATGCTAATATGCTAAGTGATTTATGACCTTGGCGAAATGACAAGTTGCTTAAGCTGAATGATTTCCCTCAGTGACAAAGGTGGTAATCCCTCTTTTGACTGTATGACTTGGCTCAATTCGAATCACAATATATTGGCATGGTAAAAATAAATTTACATTTCCCGAGCAGGAGAAAGCCAATAAACATATTAAGTTAAGCCTATCTCATTAGGAGGACAAATATGAATAGATCGTGACGCTAAATGGTTCTTTGCGGTTTATTCCTTAATTAGCAACCGGCTGCTGACGACATGAAGTGACTCAATCGGCGGATAGAATCGGCCACAAGTGATTGTTTTCACACTGAACCGACACAAAGAAGCCTGTTTTTTGTCTTTGCCTTTTTGGAGGAGATTGATAAAGTTACCACTGTGACATTCTGAAAACAGCCTCAAGTACAGTGACCACTTGATAACGGTTTATATACACAATGATTTGCATACATTGGCATATGTGTATGTAATCGCATTAAGGGATATTCAGGAGGATATGCATTCGCAATGTACTCTCTGTGCAATTGTGAACATGGCTGCATTGCCTGTTTACTGCGGAGTTCACACCAAAAAATATGTCACATTTTTATGTGAACTTAGAAATATTCCAAAGAAAGTAGGGACCATGTTAACACCTTTGTACATGAGGGATCTCAGAGGATAAGCAGCGGTCTCTAAAGTACTTCTCAGCAGGGGGAAAAAAAAGGCCAAATGCTTGAGGTGTGCAAAGACATATCAGCACTTCACAATGGATGACTGGGAAAAAGAAAAAAGGAAAAAAAGAAGGTTTTATTTACTGATGAACTCCAGTTAGAGCTGACCAGGAGAGAGAATGAAACACGGTGTGTCCAACCATCAGTGAAACATGGCGGTCAGATGTTTCGCTACTCTGGAGTTGGACATCTGTGCTGAATCGACACCACCCCGACCAAGGAGAAACAACCTCCTGTCCTCAGAGACCTGCTTTACCCCTCTATGTCGTGAGCAGGAGGATTCATACTGCAGCAGGATAATGAGCCCAAACACACCTCAAACCTTTTCAAGAACGACTTGCAGAACACAGAAGATGGAGGCCTGCTGACTGTCAGAGACTTTCCTCCACAGTCACCTGACCTTGAACATTTATAGGGACACTGGGGGAAAGCCAATCCTTCCTGTCATTAACAGAAGCCCTTTGGAACATTGTAAAATCATGCTTGGATAACAGCGATAAATGGGTTATTACAGTTTGTACAAACTGATAAAGTCCATGCAGCCAAAGAGCTGCTAGTGAAAGGGTGGCATAACAAACAGGTAAGACATTCTGAATTTCCCGTACTTTAAAAAAAAAAACAAAAAAAAAAAACAACCTTTGCTTAAACTGCTGATCAGATAATTTTATGAGTAACAAGTATGTCATTCAAGAGGAATACAAATTAGAAGCATCTTCACCCGTGCTCTTAACTTTTAAACCCCTTGTATGCGTTTTTCATATGAAATTTAAACATGTGCATGCTGTGAAAACTAATTTTTCCTTCATAGCCTCTCATTAAAGTCTCTATTTACTCACTGATTAAAACCTTCTTTAAGTGTATCATGCCTTCCTTTAGATTGTGCAGATCCAAGTCCTTCCACCAACCATTTTGTCATTAACTGCAGCTCAGCACACCAGCTCACCTATGACGCCACTCAAATGCTTGAAAACTACTTTAAGCTGCAAAATTGCAAAAAGCTATAATATTGAAGTAATGCAGTCATACGTGTTCAACCCAGAAACTAACTCCTACCCTGCAAGCTAATACGATTGCTTGGTTGCGTATGAAATCCTGGCTGTGTGAAGCTATGAGACTGTCAATGGTATACTGTGGTTTCAAGGCCATGGCTTTAATTGCTTATTTTGCTCATAATGTGTCTTGTAGTATATAAAAAAAACACCACATGTTAACCAAGCAAAGAACTTGATTTCCAAATCTTAACCTTTTTGTAGAGATTTTGTAAACGAACAAAAGTTATGTTTACATTTGTTGTAAATGCAAAATGTGTCCTTGTGATCTAACAGACATGTCATAAGTGCATTAGCTTGTAGTGTTAAGGGGAGAGAGATGTGTGTCTTTAAATTTAAACTTGAACAAATAAAGAAAAGAATGACGACACATTATTTTTTGTTGTCATTTTTTTTTTTATACTTTCCAAGATGGGGTGTGAAATCTATACGTCACAGCACTTGACCAGTCTTTATTTTTTTCTTCCACTGACCACTTTTCCATATAAACCCCTCTATGTAGTGAGTTTCTACCTCCATTTACAAATTACGCTGAGAAATAAAGTGTGTGCTGCTGTGATTTCACATGCAGATGCCCATGGCAGCAGCAGAAAACTTCCTGTAGTTGCACTCAGCAGTATGGAAGCTATATGCCAGGGATTTAACACCCACATCCAGTGATTACACGACCATCCAAGCCTTAATCCTCTCTCTATTACTGACAGACGACTATTCTCTACGCTTCTTTATAATGCACTTATTTAATTTGCGTGTGCACATGCACGTGTGTCGTTTCCATGACCGTGGTTGTGAAGGACATTTATGTTATCCGGGCATGTGTGTTGACATTTGTTGTGTAGTAAGTCTTGTAAGCATTAACAGCATTAAAATGCGATCTGAGTGATGTTTCTTTTAATTGGTTAAAATTAGCAGGAAGTAATTATACAAAGGAGGGTGAATTCAAGTAGCTGATGTATTAAAAAAAGTACAAGTTTTGCATATAATTAGTTGAAGACAGGAGAAAGAAAAAGTAAGGTGAAGAAAGACAGGATTAAAACAAGCAGAAACCAGATAAGAGATACCCGTCACAAATTAAGGAGCACGGAGAGTCTTCTGCACTGTGCATGATATGTCAGCATTAAACAGGTGATAATTATGTGCACACGCGACTTTCTGCACGTATGTAGGAGTGTGTTCGGTCTGATTCTGAGAACCAGGTCTTGTAGTTATGCAGTCATTATCATTTTAATTGCCAAGCCTTAACATCTCAAGGAGAACTCCTGGGTGATAATCTTGCCTTTAGATTTTTTTAGAGATGCTGTAGAGTGTGTGGCCTCGTGGAAGCAAGTGGAACAGTTTTTGAGTTGCTTTTTCATCCCGCCGACTCTAATTAAATTCCACTTGTGGTTGTAGCTGTGTTTGAGGTAATTACCAGTGCGGGTCATCTACTATCCATCACCCCCTGTGATAATCTCGAGATTGAGCTGAGACCCTTGCAAAATATTAAGGACTGTTTGGAGGCCTGTGCTGATTTTTTTTTTTTTAAACACGACAAGTTTGGTCAGGCACAATAGGTACAAGAGATGAAGGGGTGTTTCTGAAAGTACATTTCAGAGTGTAACTATTAGGATGATTGCTAGATGATCGACTATATCTCAACAAAAGCAATATATAGCATACTTCCATAATACCATTAATTCAATACGCACAATTCACCAGATACACATACTATAATGAAGATGTATATGAAATTAGCATTTAAATAATACAGTCATGACTTGATCATCCATCCATTTTCTATACACCACTTAATCCTCACTAGAGACACGGGGGGCTGGAGTCTATCCCAGCTGACTTAGGGTGAAGGCAGGGGACACCCTGGACAGGTCACCAGTCTATCACAGGGCTACACTTAGAGACAGACAACCAAGCACACTCACATTCACACCTACAGACAATTTCGAATCACCAATTAACCTCAACATGTTTTTGGACCGTGTGGGAGGAAGCCGGAGAACCCGGAGAGAACCCACGCTGCACAGGGAGAACATGCAAACTCCACGCAGAAAGATTCCAGTGCCCCCACCGGGACGCGAACCATCAACCCTCTTGCTGCGAGGCAATGATGCTAACCACTGAGCCACCTTGCAGCCCTACGACTTGATTATCTGAAACTAAATGTAAAACCTTCTTTTATGTCGGATAGCAAAGCTGTCGGATTGTCAAGACGAAGGTCGAGATACAAGGATGGCTTGATGCTTGAAGGGTGATTTGTTGTTAATATGTATTGTTTATAGTTGTTATAATAACTAGTGTGTTGTTAGAACACTACGCATCGCTGGATTTCACAGCTAATTGACCAGAGCGCTTGTGCACGGGCCAGTCAGCTGACATCAAAGGTAAGTAAATAAGTCGGATTGTTCAGTCAGATAATACGCTGTTGTCCTTATTTGTAACATAAAATGTCATGTTGGAGTCAGAATCCAAGGCAGTCGGTGTGTTAAGGCTATTTTTTTGGGTTCCGTTCATTTTTTCTATAAACCTATCGCATAGCAAGGTTTCAGATTGTTACGAGTTGGAATGTCGAGTCACGACTGTTTATGTCCCTCATATGTAGCAACCTCCCATCTGAAATGATGAACTGTGTTACCTGTTTTTGACTAAACGACAACTATTTTGCGCTGGTCTTGTTGGAAATGTTTCCCGCAGATACTATAAATTCAAGGAGAAAACAAATCCTCAGCATGAAGGCTTTTCTTCTGTATGACTGAAACATAAAACGCGGTGTATTTGTGCATTCATCACTATTTGGAAGGCAAGAGGCACCACTGCCTGTTTTGGGCGACAATTTATGCCCAAATGCTCTCTACTGTCTCCCAAGCATACTGGAGTAGAGCACTATAAATGTGAAGGTAAAGAAATCTGATAATACCGGCAGAATCTACATATCCACGTCATTTATACATACACGTATCAGCAAAGGTTGACGGTACACCAATGGTTCTTGGTCTTATATAATTGCAAGGGCATTAGAAATCCATAATTAGACTTTAATTGCCAGAAAGAGTAACAGGAAAAAAACTGGGATTCTCTGAAAGCTTCTCATCAAGGATCTGAATGTGAAAGCATCTGTGGGTGGCACAACCCTTCCCAGGGTGAAAAGATTTTCTGTTTTGCTAAGAGGCTCCCCAACAGGCGCTGCTATAGCTCACCTGGTTGAGCTGGCGTCCCATGTACAGGGGCTACAGTCCACGACCCAGCGGTCATGGGTTTGAGTCCCGCTCATGACCCTTTGCTGCAGGTCCTTCCCCCATTCTTCTCCCACTTTCCTGTCTCCCTCTCTCTGTCCTAACCAATAAAGCCGAAAAAGGCCAAAAAAAAAAAATTAAAAAAACTAAACAAAAACAAAGATGCCCCCCACCAAAAGGGGAGACCCTAAATACATCAACGACTCTGCTTGTTGACCAGCACAAGGTTGTCCACTCTGTCCACCAGCATCTGCAGGCCCAACCTCCCACTTCCCCCTGAGATCAAGCCTCCAGAGTGACTGCAGGGGATATTTTTGGATTGCAACAACTCCAAGGGCATGCTCGTCACAATCTGGCTTTTCATGATAACAATTAAATGAGCTTCCAGATCACCACTGCTTTAACCAGCTTCTGATCAGTACACTGGCATAATATTCCATACATTTCTGTCAGTTCTTACACACTGTTGCTTCATTCTGTTTCATGTGTTTTGTGTTATGGTAGGGTTGCGTGATTTGTTCAAAATCTTGCATATATTTACATAAGTTTGCTGTCTTTCTGTTTTCCACTGGCTCACATCTCAGGTCCTAGCTCATATTGATACCTTGCTACTTAGCCGATTTATCCCATCTACAATACTTCCTTATTGAGAAGCTCTTCCTGGCAGGCCTCCTAGAGGAATTTTTCTTTTCATGTTATCATACTTTGAAGGTCTTTTGGCAGACAAATGGTTAAACTGGGTATGAATAATAATTTTAATGAACAATCCAAAAAATTCATTACCGAGCTCGTTTCATTCACCACTATACTTATTATCCCATTATCAGATTATAAAGACTGTCCATGTTTTTTGTTTTGTTTTGTTTTTTTGTCCTCATAAACATAAAAGGGTGGTCTTATTCTCAAACACATTCTGAACCCAGTGACACATTGGCCTAGAAGTCTAATTGTCATCAAACAAGACTGAAGACTCCCCTTCAGCATAATCAGTGAAGTGACCACGTTGATAATTTACTGTTTGCGCTGCTGATTGTGCATTGTGCTGGGTTTTCAAGAGGGTCAGTTTTGTGTTGACAACTCTCCGCCTCCCCACAGCAGCATATTTGCAGAGCTTTATTAGTAGGTAAAAGGAATGCGATCAACCTCTGCTGGATCTCAAAGAAAGAAAGAAAGGGCGACTATGTTTTGCTTAGAATTTCAAATCAATTAGGATGAATCACTTGAACATTCATGTGGATAAATATTACAGGTTTGGGGTCTTTTACACTTTGTCAGCTTAATGAATGAGTTCCACATTTGACAAGAAGATATGGAGAAAGACAATTACAACTTCATGTATCGTGGATTTAAGAGGGTAAGTTTCCATTATGAACGGATTCTTCAAAGCGCAATGACAATCTTTTTGTTGGGTGAACATTTAGAGGTAAATCTAACTCATGTTTCCAAAGTTCTGAAGTGGTGTGAAAAAAAAAAGTTTGAATCAACTAATCCTGTTAACAAGTTAACAGGATTAGTTGATCCTAAACTCATGTATGATGTATGATGAGCAGCAAATGTATGCATGCTTCTGAGGAAGAAAAGGAGGACATTCAAGAATGAATATAAATATGCCAACAGAGCTTCAGCTGCACTGCTGGAACTCTACCTGTTTGATGGGACATTTAATAATATGCATTCAGTTATAGAGACTTTGGGAATCAAGAGAGACATCAGTCATATTTATTTCCATCTGCCTGCGCTTTCTGTAGTTACGGTCCATCGCTAGCAGTGATAATTTGTACTTCTCATTTCTTCGGAACATGATTTTTGTGTGATTTCAATTCATTTTACATTCTAGTTAAATTAAAATATACTGTATTATTAAATTTTAACATGGGATTTCTGTGTAATGGTCCCCACAGCATTTATTTTAAAAGTCCTTGAGTTGAGATTTTCGGAGCTTGCTGGTCATAACTGAACTGTGCCATGAAATTCTCCTTCCCTTGCAGATTGTGTAGTTGGTGGCTGCATAATTATTTGCTGCTGTAGTAAATCAGATGTTAATTTTGAGCAGATTGTGACTGCAAATTGAGTAATTATCATTATTCTTTGCCTTGGCATTTTTTTTTTGTATTTTGGTGCTGTTTATTGGACAGATCATACACACACCCAGCTGGATTTCATTTGCAATTCCTGTGCATGTGATGTTTATGGATATGAAGAACTTTGGTTAAATCGGGTTCATTCTGATGAAGCCACATAAATGCACCTTTTAAAGGTTATTACCCACAGCTCAAGTACAGTTAGGTAAAGGCTTATCATAGGAGAAATGAAGAAAAGTGGTCGCATGCCAAAGTTAATCAAGCTTTCCTCAGGCATATCTAAGGACTGTGGTTGCGTATTCAGTGGCAGTTATGGGGCAGGTGAGGGGTCATCTCAGTGATTATCTTGAGAGCAAAATAAGCACTTCCCATTTTCGTCGCTGCTCCAGCTAATTGACAGTTATGCAAATACGTGTCACACTAATGACAGTACTGAGATAATTGTTAATTTATGAACTGTGTGCATGTGTGTGAGTGCACGTGTTAATATTTGTAATGGAACAACTTTCCAAGGTTTATCTGCTGTTTAAGTCCATCCATTATCTACACACCGCTTAATCCTCACTAGGGTCATGGGGGGCTGGAGTCTACCCCAGCCGACTTAAGGCAGGTTCACCTGGACATGTCACCAGTCTATCACAGGGCTACACTTAGAGACAGACAACCAAGCACACTCACATTCATAACCTACGGACAATTTAGAATCACCAATTAACCTCAACATGTTTTTGGACTGTGTGGGAGGAAGCCGGAGAACCCGGAGAGAACCCACGCTGCACGGGGAGAACATGCAAACTCCATGCAGAAAGATCCCAGGCGTCCTAACCGGGACATGAACTCGATCTTCTAGCTGTGTGGCGACAGTGCTAACCACAGAGCCACCTCGCAGCCCGCTGTTTAAGTCGTAACTGCTATTTTAAAAAAATAAAATAAAAAAAAAGTTGTGTGGCTTTGCTGTCTTCATTGTGCTGTTCTGATTCACTGTTTTTCAAGTGTTGTTGCAGTGGGTGGAGAAATAGAGAGATCATAACTGAAAAGGAAAAAAGTGTCCGTTTTGAATAAGTTTGCATACCCACAAAGAAACTACATCTTGTAAAGTGCGACTGAGTGTTCTTGAACCGAAACCATCCCCCAAAGTGCTAGCTGTTGCAATGTCATGGTGGAAAATTAGAGCATGGACAAGTACTAGCGCATGTATTCTGACAAAAACATCGCCTGAATTAAGCATAACCGAAGGCTACAAAAGGCATTTGTGCTAAACAGTGTAGCCTGGAGTGTTTGCAAGGAAACACTGTTTTCCAGTGATAGAGAAAAGCAGAAGGATGCCTCGCAAACAAACAACAGCTTATACAGTTGATGAGTGTAAGTCTAATTTTTAAAGAAGGAGAATCCTCGCAGCGCTCCTTAAGTCTGACAGCCAAAATAATTTATTGTTAATGCCTGAATTTGTGGCATGCCTTTGACCACAAGACATTTTAATTAGTTGACACATTTACAGCCGAACCATATCGCTCTATGTTTTGTACCTCATTAAAATGTTTAACTTTTTACAGCTGCTTTGTTTTTTTTCCTTAGCTGGAATTACATCACGTTATTGTTCTGTGCATCTGCAAGAAATAACGGTTTGTTTCTGCGACAAGAATTGCAATGTTGCCTTCAAACAGATGTTAATGCATGCGAGGCGTCGCGATAAATCACTCACCTGCAAGTTACTCGAACACACACCTTGCTCATGCTCCTGACACTCCTGCTTTACTTATAATGCTACAAAATGAGGTAATGAGGTTACAAAAGGAAGGGGAAAAAAAAGAAGGTAAAGAAGCGGAACAAAATCACTACTTACTTCTTCTTTTGCCAACATCTCCCTTGGAGGTGGCAGCTTCGTTGAGCAGCACCATCCCCATGGTGATTGCAGCATCTGGGGCAAGGTTGTCAAGGAAACTGCACACTTACATACAAGACAGGAGGTCGCTGGAGGTACACACTGACCCAGGAAAAACTGGACACGCACTTACATAAAAGCACATATGCACACATGTGCATAGCGGCACTCGAGCAGATTAGCGACAGTCAAGGATGTGGACGAATCGCAGGAAAACATGTCCGGTGCAGAGCAATCAAGTGCAATTACTCTAAAACACATTTGATACAAATGCACAACCTTCGTGTTTTCTTGAGATTGTGTCAGAAGTTAATAAAAATGCTAATTCTGAAGACCGTAGGTAATAGTTTATTGCGTTATTACATTCACCAAGGAGGTTACACTTTCCGTGTGGAGAGAAGAAACCATTAAATTTTGGTGCAGATTTTTTAACTAGTTTAGGAGACTGGACTATTGGCCTCGGTGGAGGTCTGTGCTTTCTCAGTTTATTGTAATATTATATACGGTGACAGAAAACTAAAAGATAAACAGGGAGTGTCACTCGCCACGGAGAAAGACTGTTTTCAAATGTGTAACAGAAAATGTGTTTTTTTTTTTGTTCAAGGGCAATAAATCATGTAGAATTACACTGTAGCAGAAAGCCAACAACATTTTAATTGAAACTACTGAATCAAATCTGCAGAGGTACATTCCAGAGGTGCCAGAGGTGAAATCTTCAGATTTAATATTCAATCATTTCTTCAAAACCTCACACAGATTTGTGATACCGGGTCAAACATAAACGACCAAAAAACATATTGGCGCACATAAACACAAACACACGCCACGTAAAGTTGACACAGCCTTGATTGAATATGCAAAATAAACACTAATTTTCATACTTTCAGTGGGTAAAAAAAAAAGAGACATTTTGTTATTTATTTAGTTTTTTTTCCCCCTGTAGCCAGCAGCAATTAATATTCCAGAGACATCAGAAGGAACTGCTACTTCTTGGTCTATTATACACAGAAAACCTCCTGAGTTTTGGGGGAAAAAAAATGTTTTACTGTTATTACTTTGTGAGTGTATAAACAAGGTACATGCATAACTCTTCCACCACCAGGAGCTTTGCTTACAATCAAGCGTCATGGCTTGAATAATAACATTTAATCTTTAACATCAATGCAACTTTTATATTTTAAAGTTATTTTGAGTTGATTTCTTTAAGCAAATGAGCTATGAATAGTGGAACACCCTGACTCTTCTTAATGCCTGAAGCTATGTGGCCATGATAACTGTGCCAGGGAAAAAAAGAACAACGAATAAGCGGCTGCAAAAAAAAAAAAAAAAAGGCAAAACTGCAATAATTATTCTTTTAAAGTAACAAGTAAACAAGAGTGGAAATCTGTTTACTAAAAAACACATGGTATTTGTTGTTGAATAGTCTTTGCTTCGGTAGAAAAATGAAGCATAAACTGTGATGCCACCACAATAGAGCACAGTTTTAGAAAGATAAAACGACATAATCCTGAATGAGCTAATGCTGAATGTTGTTGACGAGGAGATTAAAAAGTAATTGCCGCAAAGATGAAAATCATACTGCCAATCAGCCAAGATTTTGCGATGAAGTAACTGTGAGACCTGTTCTGCTCATTCTGACTTATCTATTAACTGCTCGCACTTCTTCTGTGGTGATTATTTCTGTTATTCTACTAACGGTGTTAGTGAGGACTTGTTGAAACAATAAACATTTAATAGTGAACAATGCGTATCATAATGCAAACATCCATATCTCGCGGAATATTTAACTGAGCTGTTGTGAAATCACTGCATCCTCACATAGCTTAGTGTCTAATTACCGATTCTTCTCTTCAGCACGCTCTGCATACAAATTCGCACAACTGAACAAAACCTGATGGGGTGCACAAACAAAGAGTGCCACATGGGAGGACGCGGAACAGAAACGGAGGCGTCCTCTTGACGATACGGTAAAAGACACGATACGCTGATGTGACACTAAAGGAAGGAACGTCTTCGCTCACGCAGCGGTGGAGGTGAACCCTGGGTGGCTGCTGCAGTGTGATACTAAAGTCCCGTTAACAAATGGAGACCTATCAGTGTATAGGTAGGACACCAGCTGCTATACTCGCTGAAATCTAAAGCAGGGACCCACTGACTATGAAGCATTCTCTTCATTTGAGTACAATGCTGTAACCTTGAACTATCAGCCGCCACTATTGACGATAACGATCTACAGAAGGCCAGAACTCTTCCCTGCTGATTCTTTGGCTGAATTCTCTGAATTTCTCACATGTATTCACACTAGATACGATGGTTCAGCTATAATTGGTGATTTTTTAATAATGCATGTTGGTAATAAAGACAGACAACAAAGACAAGGACTTTTTAAATGTATTACAGCGTGTTAATGAAACCAACTGATGATCTAGATCAGTGGTCCCCAACCTTGTTTAAACCATGGACCGGTTTTAAGCAAGAACATTTTCTACGGACTGGTCATCGCGCATGTAACAAAAAATGATAGTTTTTTCTATTAAAAAGTTTCCTAAATGATTCAAATTACTTGCTAAATATGTGTTTACTTTTTCTTCCGTCTCAGTATCGAGTCCCTCCCACTTTCCAAAGAAGCTCTCCTGAGATGTTTGTTTGTTAAATGTATTTCGGCGGCGGTTAGACTGACGGCTTCGTTTAATGGCCGGGCATGAAAACTAATAAGAGTCAAGTGCGAGAAACAAGCACAGATGGATGTGACAGGAAGACGAGCTAGTCATTTTTCAAAATAAAACACCCTGCAGACTCAACTGGAAATAAAAATAAACCAATAAAATGCTTTATTTTTCTTTCTGTGTGGCCTGGTACCAAATGACCCACAGCCTGGTACCGGTCCGCAGCCCGGTGGTCGGGGACCGCTGATCTAGATCACACTTTGGACTTTTAAATAGGCTCAACATAAATCTTTCTTATGTCATTGACACAGCCCTATATGGCCACCACTGTGTATTTGTTTTTTGTACACAGCCAAATCCAATAGAGAAAGTGGTGAAAAAGCAGTTTTAGCCTATAAGGAACGTCAGATTTCTTTCCACAGAAACCAGATTATATCTACTCCCTCCTAAATGCTTTACCAGTACGCCTATTACAAGCCTTAATGCTGTTGCACCACTTAAAAAAGGCAAACAACTACAAAGTCATGAAACCACTAAATTAAAGAGGAACAGTCATATAGCAGAGTGCAAATAGCACACATGTGCATAAAAACAATTTATCAATAAAAAACATACATTGATAAATAGTGCTTGTAGTAAAGCGATCCAGACCACTGGGAGATGTTATTTTTCTAACCTGATAAATTACATAAGCAACCTCAGAGTGCCTTTTACCACCACTGACCATCTTATTAGCGCCGTTACAGACCATAGCAACCAACTCAGGGCCTCTAAATGTGATTTGCGCACCACTTCAAAGAGAAGACAGCCAACATCAGGTCTAGTATCTGTCAACCCCACCATGCCCTCAGAGCTGAAACACCCAGCGTACAGGGTGAGGCCCTGCTGGACAGTTTTAGCCTGGAGTCCTCTACATGCACCCTTGACCGAATCCCAACCTCCTTTAAAAAAAAAATTAATTCTGTGAGCAAGTATGTTTTTTAGTCTCTTGATAAAACACATTCTGCAGAGCTTTACTTGTGAAGCCTCTTGTTGAAAAAAAAAGGTAGCCTTGATCCCTCGATGCCCAGCAACCAAGACAACAGAGACATCATCAGACGACACATCAGCTCTTTCCATAGCTATGCCGATGACACACAACTTTAAATGGCAATGTCATTTTGGAGATAAAAGATCATTTGGTTACATTTTTTAAAAAAATATTAATGTCTGGACTTCACTAAATATGTCACAGCTCAACTAGGATAAAACTTCTTTTTTGTTACAGGTTCTGAGGCTCACAGTAACATGAGTCACAAACTGAAATAGTCTTCGATTCACAATGAAACCCACAAGCAAGAATCCTTTGTGAGACACACATCTGAACTTTAAGTCTCCTGAAAGGGAGTTTGTCTCCAAATCTACCTTTTATTACCTCAAAAACATTACCAAAGTGCAACCATTTCTTTCTTTGAGTGACACAGAGAATCCCATGCACACAGGCTTGACTACTGTAATTCTCTGCTATCTGTTCTACCCAAAATTGTTCAAAATCACCTACAGCAGAGTCAGAACTCTGCAGCCGGAGCCCTCACCGAGACGACAAGGAGAGAACACATTCCGCTTTCTTTCAAGTCCTTCCATTGGCAGCCTGTCAATGTACAAACTAATTGGAAATTCTTTTTTTCTTGTTTTTAAAGAACTTCATGGTCTTGCGCTGGGATATACTGTATTTCTGGCATGCTCACAGTGTATGAACCATTACGGCCCCACAGGTACTCTATTGATGTTCCTTATGTGCTGGGCTAAAACCTTCAGTGAGGCAACTTTTTTGCTTTTATGCTCCAAGCCGCCGGAACATTCTGTTTGCGGACCTGAGAGCAGCTGTTAAAATCTTTAAATGTAAACTTGAAGCTTCGCTGTTAAACCTGGCTTTTGATTGCGTCTGGTCGATCGACATTACTTACATTGGATTTAAAACTAGTCGTTTATTACGTGTAAATGTTTTGTCTTATTTCATCTAGTTTTTGTTTTCATCAGGGATGTGTGAAACCCCAAACAGACCAGAGTTAAACACAAGCGATGCAATTTACTCTACAGTAGCGGGCTGATTTAGCAGTATTACGGAGAGTGCGGCTGCAGGGTGATAATTTCCATTTTGTCTTCATCAGTGGGGATTTTCACCCAAGAATTCATTGATCCTGTCCCATTTCATTATAACTGAAGGAACACATAATACCACTAGGAACAATCACACAGTGATTGATAAACAACAATTTGGGCATTGATTAAAAAAAAAACAAGCCCATGAAAGACATATCAATCAAATTTTGTAGAATGATCTTAGCTGGAGCTGGATAGCGGGACCTGTCCACGTGTGTGCTTCTATTTTGGTTTCTGGTAAAGTTATTCAAGTGCATGTTATACCTGCGAATGTGCATGTCCACGCATTAGAAATTAAAGTTGCATCGATGCAGAAACTGCCTCGATGATGCTCATAAAATATTTCTTCCACCACCTGCAAAGACAACACGGGTAGATGTTTTGCGCAGGTGTGTGTGTGTTTCATTTAGATGTAATCAGATGGGCAATAAAAAGAAAGAAAGAAAGAAAAAAAAAACTGCATGAGCACGGACAAACAAATATTGCTCGGCAGCAGGTGCGACCTTGGACCCTCTATTTCCTATGGGGATGAATACAACAGCTAGGAATGAACAGTATCATTACCCACACACATACAAAGGCACCGGTGCAAGTACACATGGGTATACAAGCAGACAGAGAAGTAGACAAATACAAACAGAAAAATCTAGCCTGCCAAATAAGTCCGCAAGCAAACACACACACAGGCAGGCAGAACCCATCATGAGGGGTTGAATTTGGCACAAATCAGGCAAGGAGGAGAAGTTAAAAGAGGACAATCTCTTGTGTTTGTATTGTCTATTTGTTCAGTCCAACACGCAGCCTCCTTATCCAGAATGCACACAGATGACAACGCTTTGGTGCTGGGTAAATAAATGTAAAATAAAAGCAGAATTGGATGCCATTCTAGGCGTAATAAAGGTGGACTCCGATGTGCTGTGTGTGTGTGTGTGTGTCAGGCAAACGGCGAATTAAAGGAGTTTGTTGCCAAGATGAGCATGTTGGACACTTCACAGTGAGTTAAATTGCTCTGGATGATTAGTATTTTTGCAACACATAAAAACACAAACACAAACAAGTTGATGAAAGGATACTCAGAAGGAGGATGATGTGAGACTCCGCCACAAACTGCGCCTGGCTGCTGCCGTGAATATAACTCTGTGGGAAAGAGGGAAGAAAGAGGCGCATTAGTTCAGCGTTGTTCTTTTCAAATGACAACTCAGTCAGTGAAATTGCTAAAACGAAGAAGTAAAGGGTCAGAGTGGGAATTTTGTACAGGACTATTTTTTTTTCTTGTGTGTGTGTGTTACGCAATGCTGTTTGTATTTTCTCAGCACTTCATAGAGAAAGGCTGAACTGTATTATGATACAGTATGGTATTATGTAATAGACCGCCACTGGTTGGGACTAAAGTCAGACTCACTTCTCCCTCAGCTGTGGCTGTTCGGGCATAAGTCTGTGAAACTAGAGAAAATGGTTCAGCGGCTCTGTCTCTCTCTCGCCACTGCTGTCAAGATGTAGGCTAGCTCTGATTATGACGTAAGCTTTGGGGTGATACAGATGTAACTGTGATTTTGGCTCTAGCAATGACTGTACTTTGGTCGTCACGTACAGACTACAGGCAACAGTTGTGTGCGTGCAGTCATGATTGTGCTGTAGTGACGCACAATATTAAAATTTCTGGCCGATACCGATATTCAGATTTCTGATATCGCCGATAACCGATGTTACCAATGTCGATATTCAGTTTTTGTTCACACCAAAAAATGAGTATAAGTGAGCACTGTGAGAATGTGAAAACTATTCAGAAGAAGCCCAAATTAGGCCACATAGTCTAACAGAAGTAAAACATATTTAAACATATTTAACGTTCAAATCCAGGACCATTTATGTAAAAACATCTGTGTAATAGCAGAAATATCAAATGTAGAGACGAAGGGGCTAATGTTAGACAATCATCGGTTTTTCACATCCCCTAAATTTGTTCATCGGACCGATACCGATATATCGGAAAAATACTAATATCAGCCGATACCGATGTGGTCGCTGATATATCGTGCATCCCTATTGTGTTGGTTGGTCACATATTGGTCATAGAAGCACAGCAGGTTCAAGTTGTGGTCCAGCGTGACATATTCACAGCACCACAGATGGGAAGTTACAACAAAACGGCCACAGCTTCACCCGTCAAAAGGCAGACAGAACAGCAGCAGCCGTATACTGCCGTCTGCCTTTCGTCTCTCCTTTCTCTACCATCTGCAGCGCGTTATAGCTGAAAGCTTATTATAGCTGGGCTGGACGGACACCTTCACATGGACCAGAAGTTACTGCAATGTAACCCAAATCTCACTGCAAGCTAATGCAAAAAAAAAAAAAGATTCTCCACTGTGACCTTTCAATGGCTTCGTAGTCTGGAGGGTTGAGGTAAAAAAAATGAATAAAGAACTTGGATAGGAAGATCTTTTGTGACCAAAGTCTGTATTGTTCATAAAGTTAGAAAGAGAGGGAAAGAAAATGAAACAAAACAACAAAAAAGCACAACCTCTTTGATCTCTTTAACTTCTCAGCTCTATCAACTCTATTGGGTCCCATGCCAAGGAAGAAACTCGTTATGGCTTATGAACCTAAATGGTACCACACATCCCTTTATCTTTTAAGTGCAATAACTGACCCTGTAATATAAGGGTGTGCAGCATGTGTGCAGCCGACCAGCTTAAGACCGGATGAATGTTTTGCGCACGTGTGTTGTGAGTCACGAAGAATTATCCCATGTAGTGTGTAGGTGTATAGAGGGTCCAATTTTTCACTCAGTGAGCAGGAAGGTCAACCTGCACCACACACACACACACACACACACACACACACACACACACACACACACACACACACAGAGAAGATGGTAATAACTTGCTTTCAAAGGCCAACCTCTAAGGTAGTCTCCCACCACAGCCTTCTGTACAAAACGACATTCATGCTGCTTTCAGAATGCAAAAATAGCACACCAAGTCCGCTAAAAAATTCAGAATATTATTTAGAGATTCCCTTTCATTCAACAGCAATTGGTATTGTCGCAGTTAATTGTAATTTTTTGGTTGGTAGCCAATTCCCAAGAGCCAGTCTGAGGGCAGAGTGGAGGAACAAGAGAAGAGAGGTGCATCCTTTTTTTTGTTATAGCTGTGGGCCTGATTAAAACATTTTTCATCAGAACCACGTACAAGTGAAATTCCTAAGTGGTCAAGGCCCATCATGAGTCATACATAGACAGTCTCTACATGGGAAAAAGAAAACACTAATAAAACGATGATATTTAACAAATCAGCAGATCTCATCAGCCTGCACCTCCTCGTGAACAGATGGCATTCATCCGCTGCAACGGGCGATTCGTAACAACTTTGTGCACTCACGTCTCTGACTTTGAACGTTAATACAAGCAAAGCTGACAGAAATACAGAAGAAAGACTTAGGGTGGGAATACAAAAAATGCTCTTGCATGAAGTGAATAATACATCTCTTCCCAGCGGTATTAGCTATTACCAGTGTGTGTTTGTTCAGCTAAATTAACAACAAACTATGTCAAGCTCAGTCCACAGTTGTTGACATGAGGCGAGGATCAGAGTGTGACGGTTCGACCGTGCAGTCACATGTACGACACAGCGGGGGAATTAGCAGAGGCACGGTGGCGACTGGCCAAGCTCACCGGGGTTTCTGGTGAGGCCTGATTCTCTTTTTTGTTTCACTAGCAACCAAAGTTATTTTGCTTATTGCCTGTCTGTAGCCGGAACAGCCATAAATCTTCATAGAAAAAAATCATGTCGTCCTAAAACAGCTACAGAAGAATTACCTGACAGTACAAGAAGAACAAACATGACCGGAATCACATATAACAAATACATTCCTTGATACGGGTACCTCAAGGCTTCTCCACCGCTTGATGTTTTTTTTTTTTGCAGGGACTGATGATGCAACTACAGTGCATACTCTGTCGAGATTCACTAAAGACTAAAGTCTCCCACACACCACAATGCTCAGGACTCGAGCTCTGCACGAGCAAGCTTCTCTGATAAGATGTCAGAGGCTTGATTTGACTGACGTCTGTCTGTCTGTAAGCGATGAGGAGAGGCAGAAAGCCAGACAAAGAAAGACAAAGTGAAAGTCTTGTGGAAATGACACAAACAGAAGAGGAGCGGGAGGAAGAAGTCTTTCAATTGCGCTTCACATTGTTGAATCCTTGCAGATTATTAGCATCTAGGTTTACGGCACATCTCGCGTCTGCCTTTCCACTTGACTGGCATAGTGTTCATTTCTTTCCCTATCATACAAGGATAAGGATGGAAAGATGAATAGGAGATGACAAAGGAGGTGGAGTAAAGGGTGGACAGCTTTTTCTTGCTTCAGTGGAGAGAAATGAAGAATTTTTGCACTTGAAAGCAGACTAAAAGACGACGAAGGCTCATGGCTGAAACTGATCCTTTTGTTTCCAACAAAAAAACCTGTTATTCTGCATTAGCTGGGGATTTTAAAATTGTTATCAAGATACTTTCGTTATCGACGGACAAACCAAAGCTCCTTTATGAGTATAATGGAAAAGGGTTGCTTTGGCCGCGCTTTATTTAGAAATCGATGAGAGCTTGTTTCTTGCATTGCTAATCACTGCATTAGTAATGGAAAGCGCTACTCTGCTGTCGAAGAATTTCTCTTCAAATTGTAAACAGGGTCATTTTAATAATAATATGATAATAGTCTTAATATATCAAAAAGCTACTTTAGTTCCAGTTCAAGTTAAAAAAAAAAAAAAAAAGGTAAGGACATTTGCTGGTGCAAACAAATGTGGAAAACAAACCAAAAAAACTAAATCACACAAAGTTTGCTTGTATAATTTTGCAATTTCATGACAGAATTATTCGTGTTATTTGGTTAAACAACACGGTGAAGCATTATGGTAAATGAGCGATACTTCTGCATTAAGATTTGTCGGTTAAAAATGTTGAAAATCGAACTTAGGTGGGTGTTTTTCAGGTGCTCCTTAACACTTCGCTGCAGCAGAGTTACCAATTTATAAAGGGACACTGACTAATCCCAGAGCATGCAAATACTACTGTTCTACAAACAGCATCATGTAGCTTTTTGGAGGTGGACAAGATCTTAGAAACAACTCTTCTTGTAAGAGTCAGCAGCAGCAACAACAACAGTAATTTACAAGAAAGTGCGACTTTGGTAATGTGCATAGACTGTATAAAAGATGGACGTAGCAACCGGCCCTGAAAAATGAAGCCAACCCGGAAGTGTCAAAAACCTGCAACATCACTACATCCACTAGCTGCTGGCTCCAAAAAGCCCTGGCTCCCATAGACTTGAATTGGAAAAGAAGTGATCACAGATCACCAAATACCGCATTCCTACAGCTCAGGAGTTTTTTCTTATTAGTTTTCATAGTCAAATCCAGAGATCAGGTGGCCAATCTGAAAATAAATCAATACTGAATTTTTAAAAAAATCGTCAAAATTTTGCGGGGCAAGGGGCGTGGCTCGCCTGATTGACAGTCAGCAGCGACGATGCAGATGAAGCGAGCAGAAGGCGGTAAATGTGGGCGGGCAGAGAGGACCCGCCTCTCAATCCGTCTGACCAATCGCTGCTCCTATGGCTCCGCCCCCCTCCGACGATTTTTGCGTCACTGGCTCCAAAAATCCAAGATGTCAACCAGGAAGTAGCAAAACCCTGGCTTCATTTTCTCAGTGCAGAAACCAACGGGTGACGTCACGGTAGCTACGTCCATCTTTTATACAGTCTATGGTAATGTGTGACTCAAAAACTATAGTTAAATAGAGTTGAAGTGAATGTGAAATGGTTTAAAAATGGATTGGAACAGACTAGATGTGCATTATTATTATTATTATTAAGGTGGACCTTATACATACTAGCACTCTTGCTACATTGTGGTGTTCTGCCCATTATTCATGGCACAAGTGAAAAATCCACACAAACAGGCCTATTGTAGAGATTTAGTTGAAAATCATTGTGAATAATCTAAAATAAACGATCACGTAAATGGGCTGCAGATGAGCCGAGATGTTTAATGTCCTCACCGTAGTTGATCCAGACTCAAAGAGGGCGTCTTTGTCTAATAACTATATAACTGTAAATGAAAAAAAAATAATGTAAATGCAGGAAAAAGAGGGAAAGGTACTCTGAGAAATTGGCCCAGCTGTGCCATGTTACAAAAGGCTAACTAAGTTGCACATATGCAAGCTTTTAATTGAATGAGACAGTTCGCTTTTGAAATGACTGCTAAATTAGGTGCACTGAGAATGGATGAGCCAGGTTAAAGAAAACTGGGTAGAGGGCAAAGAATAACAAATCCTCAAGTAAACTCCTAAAAATTGCCACACATTGGTGAGTGGCAACTGCATAAATATTCATTTTCTTTAATTACTAGAACCAAACAAACATTATTTCACACTGTTTTTGAACACACACTGCTATTTGCATGCTACCTTCGCAGCATAAAAAAAAAAAAGGAATTGCAGATAGCGGCTATGAGCAAGAGCAGTGCTTGGGGGATGAAACATTCCTCAATCCATGGCCGAGCACTTCCAATTAATCTGATGGATTAGAATGCAGACGTTTCATTCATTAGTGTGCAGGGCTGAGAGTGTGCGTGTTTCAGTGCATCTAGCTAAGCGTATGTATACTGAAAACCTGCAAGTAAATGCGTGTTTGCGAATGAAACCGTTTGGGGGAGAATTTGTCTGTGCGAGCGCGTGTTCATTAGACAGACGTACATTGAGGTGGTCTGGTAGGAGAAGCAGCCACCGCTTGCTGAGCTAACATGGGTAATGAATGAAAGCGCAAACTCAACAGTCACACTCTATAACTTGCTCCCTCTCTCTCTCTTACTTAATCAAACACACAAGTTACCTGCATAAATCAATGTATACACTGGTGAATAAACCTATATAGTCTCTGAAATACATTTCCTTGCTGAAAATAGCCAGATACGGTGCAAAAAAAACAAAGAAGAAAAGACCTATTTTCCATTTGTTTTCGAGGACAATGAGCTGAGACAAATTAATCTAACATGAATGTAACATACAGAGAAAGGCAGCTTTGAGTGCTTTTGTCATCACATGCATTCATATACTGTGGGAAATATGATGTAACCTCACTTTAACAAATGGTTCAGCAGTGGAATCAAGAAAGCATTCAACATAAACAGGATCGAACACATCTAATCCATACCTTTAAAATCAATGCTGTACCTGCACAATACCTGAGCCTGGCTGGTCTTGCATGCATGGTGGCTCGGCAAGACGATCCTGCGTTTCAGTCCTCGCCAAGGCCTTTCTATGTGACACTCGCATGTTTTTGATTTTGGGAGAACATATGAAGTTATTTCTCCGGAGTGCCCATGACTAAGGTGCAAGCTTAGAGCTGGAGTTATTTCCCATATGTACACAGTACGGTGGCCCAGAAGTGTCACAACAAAACAAAAGCCACAGCACAACACAA